>NC_048552.1:2823418-3123418 GCF_902806685.2 Maniola hyperantus | reverse complement strand
CATATTTTTCATTATGACCTGCCAGTCAACAGGCTCCTACTTAACTAGTGCCTACCCTGACTTCAAACCCTGTGCACGCCACTGGTGGTAGGTACCTAAGTAAAATTACATTAAACTGAAACCCTCTAACAAATAAACCTGGAATAGCGGTGGAATAGTTATACTCTGTTTTGTCTTTTGCCTTCAAATGTCAAATTACTGATGACAGAGAAAGACAAAACAGAGTATAACTATCCCACCGCTGTTCCAGGTTTATTTGTTAGAGGGAAAGAGATTAGTCTTGGAACTTTCCAGTGTCCTTGAGAATGATTACACTGAAAAAACTTGACAAGCGCTAACACTATTATATTTAACTGCTAAAGCTGCTTTATCAAAGAAACATACCTCGTTTCACAAAATATGAAGGTAATTTTTTTTTATTCAGATACAAGTTAGCCCATGACTGCAATCTCACCTGGTGGTAAGTGATGATGCAGTCTAAGATGATAGCGGGCTAACCTGGAAGGGGTATGGCAGTTTTTGTTAAACCCATACCCCTTTGGTTTCTACACGGCATCGTACTGGAACGCTAAATCGCTTGGCGGCACGGCTTTGCCGGTAGGGTGGTAACAAGCCACAGCCGAAGCCTCCCACCAGACCAGACCAGAAATTAAGAAATTATAAAATTCTAAATTTCTGCCAGGAATCGAACCCGGGACCTCCCACTATTAAGACCACAGCGCTCACCACTGCGCCAGGGAGGTCGTCAATGTCGTCGTCATTTTACTACAATCCAACTTCTTCCAAATAGGCAGTTAGGTACTGATTAAATAACTTTAGTTAGAATCGAGTATTTGTAGGTCTATGTTAAAATACCTAAGTTGAGTGATCATATTTTTTCATGTAGGTAGGATAACTATCTGCATTCACTTTAGATAGAAGTCAAAACTCACAATCATCGATATAAATGACAAGACATGGTCAAGCGAACAAAATTTTTCACGGTTTAGGAACCAAATAAATCAGCGCCACCTCTTAGATACTAATGAACGATCCGTTTGTAATTAAGATGTCACTGAGGTTGCATTGGTGCATAATCACCAATGAGTCGGTGCCATTTTGTTTGTCCAATAACCCTGTCCATACGAAGTAATATATAAGTCAATGCTCACAATAGTATTTTTGATACAACTAAAGAAGAATAAAATGATATAATCTATAAAATTTACTAAACAACTCGAAACGACAAAATCATACTGAAAAAGAAAGATTTTTTTATTGAATCGTCAAGTGAATCTACCGCTGCAGCTGCGGTTTGGAATGCCCAGGTTACTACCGAAAAAAACTAGCAAGATTATTAATGTACAAATAAAAAATAAATAGAAAGATAATCAATATCAATACTTATAATAAAACTGTAACAGGTCAAATTCTGTACATTGAAGATATTTTGAAAATTTTTTTTCGAGGGCACTCTATAATCGATACTGAACACAAAACTGTAATTTTTTCATTTTTGTCTGTCTGTCTGTCTATCTGTCTGTCTGTCTGTCTGTCTGTCTGTCTGTCTGTATCACGGTCGCGCATCACGCTGAAACTACTGAATGGATTCCAATGAAACTTGTTACGATTTGAGGTCATACTATGAGGAAGAATATAGGATACTTTTTATCCCGAAATTCAGCATGGTTCCCGTAGGAGAGGGGATGAAAGTTAAAATGTATACTGAGTTGTAATTCATTAACGCGTAGTCCGATTTCATTTATTCTTTTTTTGTTAGAAAGGGGATATTTTAAAGATTGTTCCGTAAATATTTCAAGGTAATCGGTTTTTAACCGACTGTCAAAAATGAGGTGGTTCTTTTTTCTACATCGATTTTTTCGAGGTTTCTGGACCGATTTGCAATATTTTTTTAAATCAACAAAAAAAGTTTTCGTTGTGGTCACATAAAAAATTCTGGATTCACCTCCTTAATCCTGATGCTGCAGGGTTACTGCCCGCCTGAGTTATCAAGATTCAGGAAGTGTTCATAGTGAATTCATATTGTAGGTACCAAGCAACGACTTTATTCTCAGACTTCAAGTCTCAACTCCTCAACCCTGATGATGTAGGGTACAGCACTCCTAAACTATAATGTTTCAGGAACTGCGGATGATGCAAAATTATTTTAGGTACCAAGCATCGGCTACATCATTGAACTTCGGATCCTAACTCCTCAATCCTGATGCTGCAAAGTACTAAATCCTAAATCCTAAGTCCTAAATCGTGGGGATTTTAGAATTTCTGATAGTGAATTGATATTTTAAAAAAAATTTAAAAATTTGAATCGACTGTTAGGCGGAACGAAGTTCGCAGGGTCAGCTAGTGTAAAATAAATGTCTACATTTTTTGTACCGTACTACACGGTGGAAGACACTTCTTGTCAAAAGTCGAAAATTGGTTGCAACATCCTAGCTGCAAGTTGACGGTAACTTCCAAAGCTTGGACAGTAACTTTAATCTTTGGAGGTGCATTCTTAGAACTCCATAAAGGCAGATTAATTCTATGACACATTGAATTATCCTCACTTCCACTTAGTTCAGATCTGGTATTTTGAATTTTATTTATTTTACCTGCATAACTAATATAGGTATATACATTACTTAACACCCTTAAATCTTGGCGACTTTTGTGAGCGCTCTACATTCCTCTTATAATATAAACATTAAGCACAACAGTACCCTTATTATAAATGAGAAAGTGTGTGTGTTTGTTTGTTAGTTTGTTGGTTTTTTGGTTTGTCGGTTTGTTGGTTTTTTGGTTTGTCCTTCAATGACGTCGCAACGTTTCATTGGATTGACGTGATTTTTTGCATGGGTACCTATAGATAAAGACCTCGAGAGTGACATAGGCTACTTTTAAGAAAATCGGAGTTCCCACGGGATTTTAAAAACATAATTCCACGCGGACGAAGTCGCGGGCATCAGCTAGTTATGAAATAATATACAGTGCGACAAGGCTACCTTGGCGCGTGGCGAAAATCGGAATTAACCTTGCCGCCAAGTGTCCCCTTTGTTCTTGTTTGAATATTCTAAGCCTTTGTTCTCCAACAGCGCCCCCCTGTCAATGTCATTCAAGTGCCAAGAGAGGCTTGTCGGACTGTACCTACGGGTGAGACGAATACACAGAACAATCACATGCCGGTAGGAACAAAATAAATTAATGGTAGGGTAGTATGGTTGCACAGTGCACAACAAGTAGGTGTTCTGTGGTGCTCGGTACACACACGCACATTGTCAGCGAGGTACAAAGGTGATACTAGCCTACTCGTTCAGACTTCAGCCTTATTATACAGGCTATTCCGTGTAGGTAAAACAAGTTATTATGAAATATTTTACTATTGAAAGAGAGCTTTTACGGAGGAAATAATAATATGAAGCCTAGAAGAATATATTAGCAAAAGTATTAGTGTACACATTGCTATTTTATTTTCACAGACGTCAGAAAACAATTTATTAACAAGTTAATATATTATCTCTGGTACGACATATTATAGACACTTTTGTTGTTAGATTTTAAGGCGTTCTTTTTAATTGTATTTATTATGTGTTAGTTCAGCAAATAGATTTTTTGTATTCTATTGAATTGTAAAAATAAAAATTATTTCGTTTTTCGTTTAGTTAGTAATTTTTGATTCTACTTAATCCATCAAGTAAAAATATACGTGTAGGTACTCACTAACTTTTATTGAATCCATCATCTGTCAGCCTCTATGCAACAAAGTATCTACACTTGTTTAACTTTTTTCAATTTGGCTCCTTTACCAAAACTCCATTACGAAATTGCAGCCAACCGAAAATGAACCGTATTGCGATACATATAAATGCTTTGTTGGTATACGCTTAATATTTTCATAACTTCAAAGTAAGCAGCAGAAACGCGATACGTGTCTGTCATGAAATGAGGGATGTTTTATAACAAGGTAAGTTATTATATTATGTCGGAATTAGTTAAAAATATTAATCGCTTCAATAAATTACTAATCGTAACTCAAATGTTTGAACTTAATAATTTAATGTACTTAGGCGTACTCTTGAGTAATTTGATAGTTAACAAAGTTCTAATCGGGCAAAATTATAGTCTATTTTTATATACTTAAATTAATAATTTTGATGCCATGATCAATTTATTAAAAATCAGATTCTCCCAATTGCTCTACATGTGGAGTAATTTAAGATATACCTATAGGTACCATGTGTTGCTGAAGTGTGTTCGGAATGAATCATTTAGGTTAAGTGTGTGCAATATTTTGGATTCTAATTCAAATATTTTTAATTTTAACTTTTCTTTCATTCCCTGCGAGTGATCAGGCCAAGTTATTATAATAAGCTAGTTATAAACTATTTTAAGATTAGAGGGTAATATTTTGATAATTTTGTGCCTTGCGACATAGTCTAAATAAAGACATAGTCTAAATATAGACATAGTCTAAATAAAGAGAAAAAAAGTTTTACAGATAACAAAGCAATTAAAAGCGGCGATAGCCTAGTAGTTAAAACTTAAAATGCAGGTCTAACTCGGGCATTTTGGGTTGGATCCCGGCATCCTCTAACTTTTTGAAGTTTGGTACTTACTTTAAGCAATTACATATCATTTTGTTTAACGGTGAGACTTACGTAATGAAAAATGTAATAGAACATCGGTTTACAATATACAATACAGCTTTTATCAGTGTTATTACGCAAAACATTGTACAAGAAAATTACGAGGCGATGTTGCAAAACATGCGTCACACAAACGTGGATGATAGAAATTCTATCATCTATATTTTGTCACATAAATTCTTAGAAATCTCGACACATCAGATATATCGAGGAAACTTCTGAGAGATGGTTTCTTATTATTAAACTTACCAACATTTTCCTTTGACTTCGTCACATGTATTTAGATTTTCAGGGTTCCGTACCTTAAAAGGAAAAAAGGAACACTTATAGGATCACTTTGTTGTCTGTCCGTCTGTTTGTCGTATCTGTCAAAAACCTACAGGATACTTCCCGTTGACCTAAAATCGTGAAATTTGGCAGGTGGGTAAGTTTTATAGCAAAAGAAAAATCCGAAAACCGTGAATCAGACAAAACAAATTAAAATGTGTTCATGAACTAATAATTCGTATTTGCAATTTTTGATTTTCGGGGTATCATATTATGAAAGGGCTTTATTTGTATATTCTAAACAGACTTTTTATATTATTATAATAGCTTTTGATTTATCATGCAAAATGTCGCAAAAAATACCGTACCTCTCCCCTTATCTCCGAAGTTTATCAATTGAAAAAACGTTAGTTTTGTAGTTCGTTAACAAAAGTTATTCTTACCGTTTCACTGCTGTAGTACGGAACCATCATCGGTGCGTGAGTCTGACTCGCATTTGGCCGGTTTTTAGGACCACATTAGAATATCTCAGAGCCACGACGTACAGAGATCAATATTTTAAGTTTCTAGACCCAGCGATAAAGCTGAACGTTGACATGTCGGTTATTCCAATTTCTCCTTTTATGAGTATAGAATACCTATAGATAAAGAAAGAATGTATGGCTCTTAGGTAAGGCATACATGGTACTATAATAGTCAAGAAATTTGTAATGCATTGATTTTAACAATATTAAATTACATTTTTTCGACCGTCTTAAAAAAATCACCAGGAAAATATTACTGGATTAAAAACATATAAAATAAAAATAGAAGATGTTTTGCTCCTTATGCTGCTATACTGTTTACCGCTCAATAAACTATACCACGAATACTTCCCTAAAGATAGAACTTATGTAGGATATACATAATTCAAAAGAAAATATCTTTTCTTTTGATAGTTTCTATCGACGTATTTTCCAAATAATCAGAAGCACAATTATTACTATCTAAAACTTATTTCCCACTACGGGATATAAATCATATTATAGTCCGGACAATATTGGCGTTCCCAACATTCGTACCAAATTTTTGAGTAAAAATAAAGTGAAATACGCTTTAAACGAATTTATTTTTACTTCACTCTTGTTATACTTCTCCTTTATGTCTTTACAAATAGCGTGCCCTTTTGTTTCTTATCTTATCTAATCCCTTATCAAATTGTTTAAGAGCCTCCTATTGTTATGAAGAGAAAAGCTCGCGTCCTCAGAATTGTCTGATAAATTAAATTACGTCTTATTTTGAAAATGTGCGTAAAGAAGCTTTTTACTTAATAGACAAATGAACAAAATTATTTTTAAATATGTAACATATTAGCCTGTAACATATTATTATGTTTGAGCATCTAGAAAATAATGAAGAAAATTATAGTATAATAAGAGATAATTATAATACAATAATACAATGAGATAAGTATAAGAGATATAATATAAGATTTTAGAAGTTACTATGAAATTTTTACATAATATTAATTTCAGCTTATCTATTATAATATATTCTGCCTCTTTATAATTCATTTGTTGATTATGACGGTATAACGTATTATTGTACGAAACGAAACAGATAATATTATATTTTTAAAGTTCGAAGATAGGCTTCCACTTGACAATGCCTTCTAGAAAACAAGAAAGCTCTGTAGGAACTCTTTGATTTTCCCGGGTAAAAGGTAGCCTATGTCTGCTACCGACATGACCTATCTCTGCACCAAATTTTTTTTAAATCTGTTAGGCAGATGGACCGTTAAAAGGTAACAGATAGAGAAACCTTTCACATGTATAATATTAGTATAGATGTACATCTAGTCAAATAGGTATCCTTGCAATATTTTAACTGCTTTCTCACATATAACGCGTATTTCAAACTACGGGATATAAATTACGTTACACTCTGTTCAATATTGGCGTTCCTAAAATTCGAATGTTGGGAACACCAATAAATAAATATAAATATAAATAAATAAATAAATAAAATTATTCAATTAAACTTATACAAGTATTTTTGAATCGTCAGCTGCATCTACCACTGTATTGGTTGGACTATAATATAATGTATACCCTGTAGTTTAAAATAAGCTTCAGACAAACATATCTATTTATCTCTTCACTAATACATATCTATTAATCTCTACACCCATCTATTTACAGTTTCTGAAATACTTACACTTATAATAATTATTGTCAAAGTTATACAATAAAATATACAATATAAAATATAAAAGTAATTTATACCGTAACTACAAACTACAAAATGAAAACCAGAAAATTTCAATCGAAATAACAATATCGATAGTATCACAAATACAAAACCGTAAAAGCTAAAACGCAAACGAAATTGTATCCATTTACTAGCCAACATTATAACATTCACAAACATTTGTTTCAATTCAATTCCAAGCTAACACTTCAGTGCACTTTTTCATTGAAAAAAAGTATTCCAATACTTTTTCATTCAACTCCGTCAAATAACAAATAAACACCCCGCCAATGTAATTAATCAATGAAAGAGCTATGTTCGCACAGAGCCAACAATATCAGGTTGTTCTGTAGCAATAAATAAAGGAAATGGGGAAAATTTCTCTCACTACTGTTTTCATGAAGTAGGTAAGTAAATCTGTAGACATCTACCTAAATATACATAATGATATTGTAAAATCGTTGGTACCCTGTTACTGCTATTTCCATCGTAATCGTCGTCAAACAATGGGGATCTACTGCTGGATATAGATTTCTTTTAAGGGCTCCCACGGCTATATTTCTACACTGCCCCAATCCAGCAGCTCCAAGCGACTTGTATGATGTTGTTTGTGGACCTGCCTGAGGTACATTATTTTTCCAGTGTACCACCTATACCTATTTAATGTTTGACTAAAACAAAATATAATACTCCGCACTTTTTGGTCAATATGTGACTTTTGAGATGCTAATTGCATATTTATATATTTATTCTTGGAAAACGACACCAAAATAATAATCTACTCAGACATTTTTGAACCAAATCTGTTCATAACAAAAGTCTGAATTACACTTTTGGGTCATAATCTCCTACTGTAGTCTTTGCTACAAATTTTTGTAGCTTACTACGCCTCCTCTACTACGTCCAATGTACGTTACATTTATTTTACTACGAGCCGTGTTAGTTCTACGAAACTAATAATGGCTACGAAATCATTTCTTTATTCTTGCATGCACGCCCCACACTGCATCTATAACAGCGACTATCTATTACTAAATAAGTAAATTATAATCGCAACTAGCATTATGCTCGCGACTTCGTCCGCGTGGACTACACAAATTTCAGACCCCTATTTCACCCCCTTAGGGTTTGAATTTTCAAAAACTCATTCTTATCGGATGCCTACGTCATAATAGCTATCTGTATGCTAAATTGCAGCCCGATCCGTCCCGTAGTTTGAGCTGTGCGTTGATAGATCAGTCAGTCAGTTACCTTATCACCCCAGATATATACTATTATATTTAGATTACTTCAAACAACTTCTAACATTGCAAAAGAGATAACGTATTATAATATTACATGATTTTTTAAATGTATCCATGTATATACTTATCTAATAATGTATTTATACAATGAAAATCATATTAAGCACCGTGTTGCAAAATTCGATTGGTAAAAAGTACTTTTAAAAATCTACGCAATCTCCATTTACTAAACGCACTTTACCCTGCAAAGTCCGTAAACATTAAGCGAAAGAGCGCCGGAGCTAATTTGATCAGCATAAAATCTAAGGTTAGCTCATCTCGATGGAGGTGCGATCCAATGAACGGATAATGTTGCTCCTTCGGCGCTATAAATTTGTTTAGCAGGAGCCCCTCACCATATTAAAATGTAAATCACACGACCGATTTAATTTCAAGCTTGGAGAAGCTTAATGGATGATATAAAAAATTGACCTCTTTTTTATTTATTTTGTATTCAAATTATTTGACCCATCCCCGGCTTTGTTAGAGTGGAATTTTCAAAATTCCGTTTTCAACTAAATTAGTATGGCACTATATCAGATTTACACAATTTAGATATAACAGGTATATTACCATCTTTTTTCCCAAAGAACATTGTGGAAATGATGATAGGTGCTAATTTGAAACCTATAAATTAAGTTCAGAGATCGTATGTAACTGTAAACTGAATAAGCACCAATATACATAATACCTACAAAGTTTATTATCTTACTAGCAAAGATCGGTCTAGGACCTAGGTCGGTCTAAATAGATTTTATCTAAATGACAGACCCGAATCTTTCGCTGGAAATAGTAACTTTCATTTGTCTTAACATGTCGAACTTGATCTCAAAGACGTAAGTAAATACCTACTTTTTATTAAAAAGTTCTTACAAAATTAATGTAACGTAAGCTTATTGCAGAAAAGCTCTGTCACATTTCTTGTTTAATCTAATCTTTACGTGATTGTTACTCTTAGCTGTTGTTACTAATAATTTATGAGAAATATCTGAAATAAACGTTAATTTACCTATTATAACGCAATGAATCCACCAAAGTCCTCGTACAACAAAATGACGCAAAATTGAACTATCAATTATTTGAGATGTTACTTATTACAAATATAATTTTCCTTAGTAAAGCAAAGATAATTATACTACCAAGTACCAACCTTAAGATCCAGGCTTAAGGTTCAAAATTGAAATGCAACATATTCCTGAATATGCATTTAAGGGGACTCAGTTCAGTGCTTCCTTAATACAAACGTAGGAGGGAAATTACAACAATATTCGATACTGTACGCACAAAAATAAGAATTATATCGATTTATCTCGTCATTATCTAGGTTTATTGATATATAAAATATTGAAAAAAATATTGATTTAAAAGTTACGAGGCTCAAAAGATTCCTATTTTAACACTAAATTAATGACAACTTTGGGTGTAAATAAATAAGATTAGGTATATGAAAATTCTAAAACAATTTATCATTAGACGTAGTTTAATTATTCATTAGTTGAAACAATTTTACTTTGCAAACATAAATTCAGCAGTTTTTTCTCAAAAATACTTTTCCTAAACCCTTTTCGCGCGCTTGATTTCAGTGAAAATCATCGTGCCTCTCAACTTTCTCATACAATGCACAAAACTAAGAATTATATTAATTAAAACCAAACATGTTACCCACGTGCGCTGCCAATTTCGGTAGAGCGTCCTGCGTCACCTTAAGTCCTCAATTAATTTGCACAGGAGCCTGGAATACAACATTGATTTACGCCCAGTTTGCAAGTGACGGGGAAATTTTGAAGCTGTCAAGCAATGTCGAGGAATATACTGGATTCATTCACTATCTGTTCTTGGAATATAATGAGCCTCTATGTAGGTATACAAGGTGTAACCAGAACGCTGGCAAAAACTTAGCGTTATTCTTATTCTACCTAAACACAATCCAACACCAATAACCATTTGCCTCAATTTGTGGTTTTAGTGATTTAGTATTTTTCAAACCCGCAATGTATAGCGTGCAAAACTCGGGTCAATGCCCCACCTACGACGTGGCATTGACTCTTAGTGGCCTACTTACACAACGTTTGTTGACTTCTAGCATCAGTCAGTTGTTTTATTTGCAATATAGGTATCGTAAACTTATACAAAATATATATTATGGTTTTTTTTTTGTGGTATCATATCAGTAATCATCAGTACTATCTAGTAAAATAAGGATTAAAATCTTACTTATGACGTGAAATTTGACACAAAAAATTAAAATGGCGCGTGAGGAGTTAAATTTTACGCGTTATACTTACTCCTCTTTCCGAGTAATCGTAAAGTTTAAAATATGCCAAGAATTGAACCTGGGACCTCCCACTTATAGCGCTCACTTTTGCTCCGGAGAGAGGTTGGTTGTTGTAAAACTTAAAGTAGGCATCAAGGACAAGACAATTTAAGTTATCAGATAAAACACATTCAGGTAATTCCCATAGCATGCAACGTTTGCTAAAGGGAATTACCTAAATGTGTTTTTGGCTCGATGGTCCTTAACCTATAAATTCATACGGCTTTCCAAACGGTCGTGTTAACTGCGACAGGCAATAACCTGTCTCCCAACTGATTTACGTGATATGACGTCACCAGTTACAGAGTGTTTGTTCATAACAGTTAGAACGTTTATTTTCGACAATCGTACAGTAATTAAACTCTATTAATCCATATTCCAAATCCATATATAAAAGGATTGACTGACTGACTGATCTATCAACGCACAGCTCAAACTACTGGACGGATCGGGCTGAAATTCGGCATGCGGATAGCTATTATGACGTAGGTATTTGCTAAGAAAGGATTTTTGAAAATTCAACCTTTAAGGGGTTGAAATAGGGATTTGAATTTTATGTAGTCCACGCGGACAGTCGCGGAAGTCGTGAGCATAAGCTAGTTAATATTATAAATGCGAAAGTGTGGCTGTCTGTCTGTCTAGCAGACTGTCTGTCTGCTAGCTTTTCACGGCCCAACAGTTTAAACAATTTTGATGAAATTTGGTACAGAGTTAGCTTACGTCCCAGGGAAGGACATAGGCTACTTTTTATCCCGGAAAATCATTTCACGGGATTCTTAATGGCATTTCTGTTAAACCGATTTATATGAGATTTGGTACAAAGGTAGCTTGCATCCCAGAAATTGACGTAGTTTCTAGAATTCAGTCCGATCCGTCCAATAGTTTGAGTTGTGCGTTGATAGTTCAGCGAGTCAGTCAGTCAGTTAGTCAGTCACCTTTTCCTTTTATATATTTAGATACCCCCAATTGAGATCATAATAGATTCCTGATGCGTTTTTTAAAATTGAAAATATTGGTATTCCCGATCCAATACTTTTTCATTCAGTTACGTCAAACAAATAAACACTCCACCTATGCAATTAATCTATGATAGAACTTATACACTGAGAGATGGTTCACTTCTTCATAATGTTCTAGGTATACCTACCGATTTAATATTGTGAAGATGTCGGAGGCGATTTAAGTCAATGAAAATAGAACATAAGATATACCTTACTTTAACATAGGTGCGGCCATTTTGAATGTTTTATTGTTAACTAGGTGATGCCCGCGACTTCGTACGCGTGGATTTAGGTTTTTTTAATATCCTGTGGGATCTCTTTGATTTCTCATTTCACGGAATAAAAAGTAGCCCATGTCACTCTCCAGGTCTTTGACTATACCCATGCAAAAAATCACGAAAATCCGTTTCTCGGTTGCGACGTGATTGAAGGACAAACCAACAAACCAACAAACCAGCTAACCAACAAACAAACACACTTTCGCATTTATAATAAGGGTACTGATTATTGTTCTTATAGCGGCAATATAAATAGGTACATATTCTGTGAAAATTTCGATTCTCTACCAATTATGGTTCACGAGATACAGTCCGCTGACAGACAGACAGGCGGAGGGAAAACGGTGTCTTAGTAATAAGGTACGGATCCTTAAAAATCATTTGCAAAAAAAATTCAAAGCGCCTGATATTTTATTAATACTTAAATGTGAGCACTACAAAATCATCCTTTATCGTTTCAAGTTTTATCCTCTTATTACTGATGTCAGTTATTTAGCTGAACATACAGTCATCTGAATTAGACCGGCAAGACCGGTAAGACCGCAAACCGGCTTCCTATAGCAGAGACGGTCATCCCATTGCTATTTTATTTTTACAGGCGGTTCAAGAAACTTCATTTTTGTTAAGTCCAGTAAATTATGTTGTACCTACTATGATGGTGATGCCCGCGACTTCGTCCGCGTGGATTTAGGTTTTTAAAACATGTCGTGGGAAGTGGGAACTCTTTGATTTTCTGGGATAAAAAGTAGCCTATGTCCTTTCCCAAGATGTAAGCTAACTACGTACCAAATTTCATCAAAATCGGTGAACTTTTAAGCCGTGAAAAGCTAGCAGACAAACAAACAGACACACTTTCGCATTTATAATATTAGTATGAATAGTGCGGTTTTGTACGTACCTTTGTATTAACTGGCAAAACCTATTGAACTAACCGTTTACCTACTCTCAGACTACTACATTCGAGAAGAGCAAACAACAATACACAATGTTCTGTTACGATAAATAAAGAAAATTGCGAAATTTTTCATTGAAACCTCTTCCCGAACATTTACCATTTAGGTATTTATATATTTAGGTGCTGACTCCACTCCTGATGATCTCTAATTCAGAGTTTAAAGTTCAGTGGTCTGCTGTCAAAATAGACCAATCAATGATAAATACGTCATTCATTCATTGTTAGGGTTCTGTATACGAATCATCGTATGGTGACAACTACTAAGCTTCCGCTGTATTTCAGTCCGTCTGTCTTTCCATCTGTCCATCCGTCCGTCTGTCTGTCCATCCGTCTGTCTATCTGTCAGCGGCCTGTAACTCATGAACCCTAAAGAGGTGATAGGTGGTCACCGAGTGTGTATTTATATAGCTGCTACGACAGCAAAAAACAAAAATGGGTGCCATTCAAATAAAGAAAGTACAGCATCGTACATGATTACCTATGTGCTTTATTTATTTGTTTGAGTGGCAGCCATTTTGAAATTTTCGGATGTTGCATACGAAGGGTTCCATTCAAGGGAACCATTCGTATGCAACGTATTTTAGATTTTCTTTTATAACATTCAAGACATAATGTGACCTTTTTTTTCCGCTGATAAAAATGCTATTAGGCATGCCGCACAAGGGCGGGTATGTGGGACTCACTCGCGGTTTTTTTTAACCGCCTTCAGCATACCCACTAAAAAACCCAGCGGTGCCGGACGCGGAGTCAAGTATAAGACGTCTCAGGATCCCGGATATCGGATGCGACTAAGACGTCCTGGCGTTGGACCGGCACAAGTTTACTCCCAATGCCTAGGGCAGGAGAAGGTGAGCATACTGTCTCCTTCTCCTCCCCTGTCTGCGGAGCGGGTGGGCGTCAGCGTGCAGCTCTCGTTCCCACTCCGCGGCCTCCTTCAGTGATATGAAGACATAAAAAATTGCACGGGTATTACCCATTTATGTATCCCACAAAATTTCTCCAAGGGCACTTGGGTTTCCACTCGCTCAAAACCCGAAGAGACTGCGACCAAATTGGTACAATTTGCAAGATTCTTAGGGGTGTGATCGACTGCTCTGAACTACACAACAAGCTCTGCTGCGTTTATGCACCCTCTAATTACAGCTATCTCCGCCACCGCTCCAAATTTCGTCGCACGTTTAGTTAGTAGTTTAGTTTAGTCGCACGGTAGCGCGCTCCAGGTCACCCATACCGGGCACTTTGGCTGCGCTCAACGCGCTGCTGAAGGAGTCCCCTCGCTGTGACATATTTGCTGACAAATGGGCTGACCTCATGGGTCAGATTTTGCACTTTTCTGAAAATTTATAATTTTGCTTTTTAAAATTTATAATTTTAACAATTTTTGTATGTATGTTTTATGTTAGTTTGTACCTACTCGTAGTTTAATTAGTGTAATTGGCTTTATGGCCGTTCTAATTAAATAATAAATAAATAAATAATAATAATAATAATGTGACCTAATTAACACCAAAGATCAGGAGCTCAGAGAGTAAGCACCATAGACATTATCTATCAATTACATAGACAACATCTTACTACACCCTTCGTGTACGGAACCCTAGAAACAACATCGGATGAAAGAAACATCAAGGGGAAATAATTCAGTTTGTCCCATTGCCGAAACTCCGCGGATTTGGGAGTATTTTTCCTAACTGAATGGGGTGTTAATGGCTAGAGATAAATTTACATTTACTTGTGCAATTGTCAAAGCTTTTCGAAGCTCTTTTTACAAATTGGTCTGTTGCCGCTTTTTCGTGTGATTCGACGCGAGAAATTCAGTTCGGCTTTTTGTGTCGACTAATTTTATTTTTGATTGAAAATTTCAATTTCAATAACTTAAGCTATGCGCAACGTAGGCCTTTGATTTTCAAATAAAAATCCGAGGTAGAAATCAAAAGAGCTGAAAAGAATAAATTAAGTTTAACATTACTAGTAGCTGGAAATACTGCTAAGAGACAAAAGTGCCAAAAAGCATTTTTAGAATACTGCACCAAAATAGCGAAATGTACTATAAAGAAAAATAAAACTAAGTAAAACTGTAAATATTTTAATATTTATTATACTTGTAAATATAGATCTATAGTTGTATGCTTATTATAAGAATAAATGTATATACTTTGATAAAAATTTATAGGTATAATATAGTTAATATAGAAAAACAAACTGTAAATAAATAATGTAAGAGACTAACAAAATGTACCCAAAAAAAGAACTCTGACACAAATCGGAGGATTTCGATGATTAAAAAAGAAAAACATTACTAGTAGGAGTTCGTATTTTAAATATTTGTCTACATAGACGGTTTTTATTTTAATTCCGTGGGAACTTTTTAATTTACCTGCTAAAGAAGCTTATGTATATCTTCGGGATGCAAACTATTTGCACCAAAGGGGTTGTTCCATCTGCGGCTGAGCCTTTGTATATTTAAAAAAAATAAGATAAAATCATAGAAACACATAAAAATATATTTTTTAGTAGTTTTACAGTAAACATGATGTAAAAAAATATAATTGAAAACAATACTGAGATATTGGTATTTGACTTTGTGCGCATAGGCAAGTGCGTAATGGCTTTAGTCTAGTGCAGTGCACATGAAAAAGTTTCAACGGGGCCTTTTAAAAACCTATACGCGGACGAAGTTGCGTGATTGGAGTTTTAAAAGATCTTCATGAAATGAGGAAGTTTCTAGCCAACGTTCGATAAAATTTTCATAGATGGCGCTAAATTACTAACACCACTAAAAACGAAAAATAATACCTAGATAAATGATCTATGCTTTAATGTTTAGGTCGTGTCAATCAATGACATAGATGAAGAGTAACAGCTGGCGTGCACTGCAGTTTTCCTTATGTTTCTTCGCCACAAAATCTGTGAACTATAATAGAAGTAATTAATTAATTTTGCATCGGGGAAGAAACGTAAGGATTGACTTGACCTAAAGCATAGATCATTTATAGATAGGTATATGTATTATTTTTCGATTTTAGTGGTGTTAGTAATTTAGCGCCATCTACGAAAATTTTATCGAACGTTGCCCTAAAACTTCCTCATTGGACATAGGTTTTAATGAAATTATTGTAGCAGCTTTTTAGACCGGAAATTAAAATTCGCTACAAAATTGTCTTTACCGATATAAGTAATCGAAATTGTAAATCTTTTTAATTTATCTTAGAAATCAAAATGTTTCATCGTGGCCAGTAGGTATTCCAGTTTCGTCGATATGGATGCAAATATTATTAATATTTTTATCAATCAAAAATATGTCTGTTATTGTTTCAATACAAGAGACGGATCGGATATAGGAGTATAATAATATAATAGGCCTTAGCAGCTTTGATACTTTGATAGTCCTAATAAGTTTTAGAGATATCGTAGAATGGTGATGATAAAAAAACCGGCCAAGTGCGAGTCAGGCTCGCGCAATGAGGGTTCCGTACTGCAGTCTTATTTTTCGACATTCTGCACGATAATTCAAAAACTATTATACCTAAAAATAAATAAAAATCTGTTTTAGAATGTACAAGTGAAGCCCTTTTATATGATACCCCACTTGATATAGTTATCTTACTTCGAAAATTGAAAATACTAATTATTAGTTTACGACCACAATTTTTTTGTGATGTGACTACAAATTCACGGTTTTCAGATTTTTCCCCTAAAGCCAGCTATAAGACCCACCTACCTGCCAAATTTCATGATTCTAGGTCAACGGGAAGTACCCTGTAGGTTTCTTGACAGACAGACGGACAGACAGACAACAAAGTGATCCTATAAGGGTTCCGTTTTTCCTTTTGAGGTGCGGAACCCTAAAAATACCCATAGGTACGTTTGGATCCTCGTAGCTTTAGTTTTAAGTTTACGTTATTCATTTATATCACCATTATCTTACAAATTCAATAATAATATAATTATTGGCAATCAAAAAGTATACAATGGTACCTATCACCCTATCAGCACCCTTATCATAAATGCGAAAGTGTGTTTGTTTGTTGGTTTATTGGTTTGTTAGTTTGTCCTTCAACCACGTCGCAATGATGCAACGGATTGACGTGATTTTTTGCATGGGTATAGATACAGACCTGGAGAGTGACATAGGCTACTTTTATCCCGGAAAATCAAAGAGTTCCTGCGGGATTTTTATAAACCTAATTCCATGCGGACGAAGTCGCGGGCATTAGCTAGTTTAGAATATACAATTTGTTTTGGATTTGAAAGAGGATTGGGATCGAAAGTAAACGTATGGTAACTAACTATTTATATACATAGCGCTCCAATTTATCATACTCCAATAGACATGATAGATAGCTAACGCCATCCGAATGTAAATTCACGCCGAATCAACACTGCAGGCAATATCCAGGCAAAATAACCAATGGGGCAATTGCCCCAATACAGTACGCTTACCTACAGGTAGATTTTTCATTATATTTTAAACGTATCCGTAACATACCGGTAAGCTAAGGTTAGAACGATGTGTATCTACCATACCTACCAAGAAAATAATGCCTCGAACGGTATAACGATACGATACCCGCGACTACACAAATTTCAACCCCCTATTTCACCCCCTTAGGGGTTGATTTTCAAAAATCGTTTCTTAGCGGATGCCTAAGTCATAATAAATATCTGTATGTGTGTCAGCTCCATCCATCCAGTAGTTTGAGCTCTGCGTTGATAGATCAGTCAGTCACCTTTTCCTTTTATATTTTTAGAATTTAGAATAGATGTGCTCATAGTATCTCCCACGAGATAATCCACAAAATATAGTTTGTTTAAAACGTTCAAAAATCCCTTTAAGTTCAATGAAGTTCTCACTAGTTCTTTTCCGCGATCAGCAGTTTGCTGATTTTTATTTATTTTATTTAGAAATCTTTATTGCACAAACACATTATTTTAATTAAACTTTTAAGTTCTCAATAACTATCTTCCATGGATAGGATACCATGTAACGACTAACAGGTGAGATCGCAATCAATGGCTACGGTTTAGTTTTTTAAAAATCCCGTGGGAACTCTCTGATTTTCCGGGATAAAAGTAGCCTATAACACTCTCCAGATCTTTAACTATATCCATGCAAAGAGTTGTGACGTAATTGAAGGACAAACAAACAGACTTTCGTTTTAAAATAATATGGGTATTTAAGAGTGATTAACAGTCAAAGTCGGGAATTCAAACCCAAACTCTAAAAAGTAAACATTTAAAAAAAATCCTCTGAACCATCAAGGTTTTATAATACGGACACGACGTCCGGAAATAGAAAAATTAGGTAAGTACCTACTATGTACGACATCAATATCCAATCACCTTGTACCAAAGTACCTAGTATATTATGATAAGTAAACATGGATATCCTATTAGATAAAAAATTAAATAGATATACCGGCTTCCCACGGTGCGAGATTCTGCGAATTATCACGCACGGCCGACGACCACGGACACCTACGCACCGCGCAAAAGGCTCTGATGACGACGACGTGTCTGCGCTACCACAGACGATACTCTTCCCGTGGTGCGTTGTCGGTGCGGGCTGCTCCGCGTTGGTCCGCAATATCATGCACCGTGGGAAGTCGGTATTACAGGTACCTACGCGTCAAATTGCGCCTTTGTTGATGCATTTCAAGTAAGCCCTTGGCAGTTAGGTCACACAATAACATGTGGTTCAATGGTAGGTAGTTCAGTATTGAACTTAAAATACATATTCAGGGAAAATTTCAACTCTCTGCCTACCTATTACGGTTCACGAGATACAGCACGCTGACAGACAGACGAACGGACAGACAGACGAACATGTGGACGTACGGAAGGACGGACGTACGAACAGCGAAGGCCTAGTAATAGGGTACCGTTGGCACCCTTCGGGTACGGAACCCTAAATACAAGCCTAGGGATGTAATTTTTTTTTATGATCTGACTAGCTTATGCTAATGACTTCGTGCGCGTGGACTACACAAATTTCAAACACCTGTTTTACCCCTTTAGGGATTGAATTTTCAAAATTCCTTTCTTAGCGGATGTCTACGACATAATAGCTATCTACATGTTAAATCTCAGCCCGATCCGTCTAATACTTTGAGTTGTGCGTTGATAGATATATCAGTCAGTCACTCACCTTTTCCTTTTATATGTATAGATATCCAAAGAAATTTTAAGTACTTATTTTGAATTATTACATTCTAAATCCTAGCTGATATCCTATTTTAGACTATCGTGAGTGGTTTCTATTATAAATAGAGAAGATGCCGGCCTAATTCGGGATAAACACAGGATCAGGATAGTGCAGCTGGAATCTTCTATATATTATATTTTATAATCTAATATCCTGTTTAAATATATGTACATTGTACTTCGCTATTTTCTATGATAGCTGCTATCTTAATTATAATAGATAATTTTATATTATTATAACAATCACAGATTATATGCACTGTTTTATATTGTTAGTTTTTAGTTATATAAGATTTTAAGTAAGGCCCATTGATTTTATTTACCATAAATAAACAAAAAATCTTAAATATTACTTAAAAAATAATCAATAATATTATATACCTACCTACCTACTTACTCCTCTTTCCTAAAATGTTTATAAAACAATACTTATAGTTGTATTTCTTTATTAGGACAACTACAAATTGTTATATCTATACATATATACACACTCACACATTATTTAATATATTATTTGATAACTTATTAATAATTTGGTATCACAACATATTGTGCCAAAATAAATAAAAAATTAAACATTAAAAAGTTTGCTGTGTTCAAGTTTAGACATTAAAATTAAATTAAAATATGAAATGTAGACTTGTTTTTGTATGTAATTCATAAAAATAAAAGTTTTCAATTCCAATATTTTATAAAAAGTTCTCAAATTCTTTAATTTCTTTAATCTGAATACTCTAATTATTAAGGTTATCTCACTTTCATTGTGAATGTAATATATATTTTGCGTCCTATAACAATAAAATTCAAAATTATTATTGCTGCTATAAGTGATAAAGACATCCTTTTCTATTTTGCCGAATTGACGAATTTTGATGTCATAAGCATGATTCATGAATTCAGTTCTTAATTTAGTACTTCTCCAAAAACTTTAGTGTAAAACTCATGATTCTACTCGCAACTAACTCAATTTTCTAATTTCCAATTTTTACTGCATCTGTGATCTCTGACTTTCGATTTCCTACTTGGTAAAGTCTGTTATCCTATCCAACATTGCCAACTTAATCCGATCCTAGGCCACTTGGTCGATCTAAGACAATTAGGCCGTTTGTGCACTCCTCCATATTCGGTTCGTATCCGTGATTCTTCGAAGTGGCTGCCATACAAATATGTACCTACGTACATTCGATTCGTATTTTTTGACGGATCCGTGAAATCACGGATGAGTGCACAAGCGCTTTATTGTACTAGCTTATGCTCGCGACTTCGTCCACGTGGACTACAAAATTTCAAAACCCTATTTCACCCCCTTAGGAGTTGAATTTTCAAAAATCCTTTCTTAGCGGATGCCTACGTCATAATAGCTATCTGCATGCCAAATTTCAGCCCGATCCGTCCAGTAGTTTGAGCTGTGCATTGATAGATCAGTCAGTCAGTCAGTCAGTCAGTCAGTCAGTCAGTCATTCAGTCAGTCAGTCAGTCACCTTTTCCTTTTATATATATAGATTTAGCTCTGCAAGCAATTCACCCTATCCATCTAATGCATTTATATTCATCAGAGGGATTGCCATAATGACTAATTTTGATGTAGGTAAGTACATTGCACTAATACACAAAAATTTTAAGTAATTTAATGTAAGTACTAATCTTACAACATTAATTGTAACGTGTAAAATACTCATTGACTGCTTGCATTGACACCGCCATTTTGCACTAGTAAATAATTAAAAAAATCCACATGTAATCTTTAGATTGTTTAATTGGAAATTCGGATACATTTCGTTTTATCGATTGGCTATTCAGGTTCAGAGAACGGTATCTTATCCACGATAATGCCCAATAGTTATGATATAATAATGAAGCTAAAAAAGTAGAGATTTAGTATTAATCACAACATTTAGGGAGTGTGACCAAAGTCTGCTTTAGTTATGCACCGTTTTTGTATCTTGTTGCTGCTCGTTTGCAACAGTGTGCTATGTGAGGATTGTGTCACTGTGGATTTCGAAAGTGACTTCGATGAAAACTTCACTAACACTGTTGGGGTGTGCATTGGCAACTCCATGTGGAATATCAAGCAATATTCGTCACTGAATATTGAGAGTCCCCATCCGAACAGTACCAGTTTTGTCACACCGCAGACAACGTTTAGCTGCATGTCATCGTTTAAGTTCACAATGACAACAGGGGGAACACTGGAAGTGAATGTATATATGGTATCAGCGGATCCAACAGCTGATCAAGTGTCGGTCATAGCTTTCTTGCACGTCCCTGGAGGGTCCGACACTACGGTTGGAACTTATGTTATCAGTCCCTTATTTCCCGACTTTGTGCCGGGTTGGCAAACCTTAAGTTTAACCATACTTGGATCTGGTTCATTTGAAGCCTACGTAAGTGAAGTTATTGTTTAATGACCGTTTAAATAATTAAACTGAATGGTATAAAAAACATAAGTACATGTAACATCTCCATGTTAGGTATAAGTTATAACGTACTTCTTACAATATGTTACTAATTAAGTTTTTTTGTAAGATATAAGTATCTTACAGAAAAACCTACGGTTCCCTTGCTATTAACTTGTATTATAGACTAGCTGATCCCCGCGGCTTCGCCCGCGTAGATTTAGGTTTTTAAAGATCCCGTATAGCCTATCTCACTCAGGAATAATGTAGCTTTCTACTGGTGAAAGAATTTTTAAAATCGGTTCAGTAGTTCCAAAGATTACCCCCTACAAACAAACTTAACGACAATACCTCTTTATATTATAACAGTACTAGCTTATGCTCGCGACTTCGTTCGCGTGGACTACACAAATTTCAAACCCCTATTTCACCCCCTTAGGGGTTGAATTTTCAAAAATCCTTTCTTAGCGGATGCCTACGTCATAATAGCTATCTGCATGCCAAATTTCAGCCCGATCCGTCCAGTAGTTTAAGCTGTGCGTTGATAGATCAGTCAGTCAGTCAGTCAGTCATTCAGTCAGTCAGTCAGTCAGTCAGTCAGTCACCTTTTCCTTTTATATATTTAGAAGAAGAAGATAATAGTATAGATGACAGTATCAACATCCATTTTAGGCCTTTTGAACAGAACATAAATCCATCTCAAAATAATATTCAAGGTAGGTATTTTTTAACTTATTCCTACATATTTCACTAATTATATTGAAAGGTCTCTTCTATGTTTAGTAAATAGGGTCGCAGTTACAATGTCTGGGTCCTTCAAGAGTTCAAAATCTATCAAATAAGCGGCCAAAGTAGACTATTCTTGATTACTTGACCATTCAATACTATCGAAAAATAGTATGCCTATACCTATTTGTAAACTAGCTAAAAAAAAAAAAAAAAAAAAAAAAAAAAAAAATAGCTATTTGCATGCCAAATTCCAGCCCGATCCGTCCAGTAGTTTGAGCTGTACGTTGATAGATCAGTCAGTCAGTCAGCTTTTCCTTTATAATATGTATAGTTAGATTCAAAGTTATTGAGTACAAATGATCCTTTTATTCCTACACTAGTTGACCGACCCCGGCTTCGCACGGGGAGCCTGCCCATTCCGTAGAGTCCATAGACAAATATGAATGTTTATAGAATATTTATTTACCTTCCCCGTGAAAATAATGTTCTTATTGATAAATGATCAGTTTAGGTACCTACCAAAGTTTTTTTACCGAAATGTAACCTATTCTGTTATTAACAACAAGCAGTTGCCCGCTACTTCGACCGCGTAAAATTTCTGGTTTCTTATGAGAGCAGAAATTTTCCGGCTGCAAAAGGCCTCACTTACATACGCAATCAGTGGCACGGCACCCAAAATACTTAGCTAAATGCCAATTTTCGTATCCCTAACTTCAAAAACAGGATTTTCATATAACATTTAGAAATTTTGTTAGATCCTTTCTGATCTGATACCTACCTTCTAGAAAGAACCTACGTTTCAGATTTCAAGTTATAATAACAATATTTACAACTTTTCTATGAAAACTTTTCCCCCTATATAATTTAACCACCCTTTACTCGGGGGGACTTTCATACTTCATATTCAACTTTTCAAAACCGTTTCTTAGCTGACACCTACGTCCTAGAAAGAACCTACCTTTCAAATTTCAAGTTTGTAGGCTTTATAGTTCCTGAGGTTTCGTGATTAGTCTGTCAGTGAGTGTGTGGTATTTCGCTTTTATATATGTAGGACGTAGGTATATAAATTCAGTACCCGTCGCGTTGTTAACAAAGGTCGTGCATATTTCTTGCTACGATAAAATAAAAGTCTAAATTGCATCCGTGCGATGCCGGGGTGGATCGCTAGTTAATTATTACGATATTTGTGATTTGACAAAAATTCAATAATTTTGTTTTCATTATATCATTGTAATAAAATAAAAAAATTATTTATTTCAGGTAGCGTTTATAGGACGGGCGGCAGAAGATTCAGTAATATTAATAGACTCGTTTCGTTATATTGCACCATCATTCGACAAGGAATTATGTGTGATATATAAAGAGGAAAAAACAACAACTACCACTGAAGAGCCAACTACAACTACCACCGAAGCAACAACTACAACTACCACCGAAGAGCCGACTACAACTACCACCGAAGCAACAACTACAACTACCACCGAAGCAACTACTACAACTACCACCGAAGCAACTACTACATCTACCACCGAAGAGCCAACTACAACTACCACCGAAGCAACAACTACAACTACCACCGATGCAACTACTACAACTACCACCGAAGAGCCAACTACAACTACCACTGAAGCAACAACTACAACTACCACCGAAGAGCCGACTACAACTACCACCGAAGCAACTACTACAACTACCACTGAAGAGCCAACTACAACTACCACCGAAGCAACTACTACAACTACCACCGAAGAGCCAACTACAACTACCACCGAAGCAACTACTACAACAACCACTGAAATGACAACTACAACTGAAGCACCAATTATCACTGGCGCTCCAATCCCCACAATAGTAACTACTACAACTACAACCGAAGAACCGACTACAACTACCACCGAAACAACTACTACAACTACCACCGAAGAGCCAACTACAACTACCACCGAAGCAACTACTACAACTACCACCGAAGAGCCAACTACAACTACCACCGAAGCAACTACTACAACTACCACCGAAGAACCAACTACAACTACCACCGAAGCAACTACTACAACTACCACCGAAGAGCCAACTACAACTACCACCGAAGCAACTACTACAACTACCACCGAAGAGCCAACTACAACTACCACCGAAGCAACTACTACAACTACCACCGAAGAGCCAACTACAACTACCACCGAAGCAACTACTACAACTACCACCGAAGAGCCAACTACAACTACCACCGAAGCAACTACTACAACTACCACCGAAGAGCCAACTACAACTACCACCGAAGCAACTACTACAACTACCACCGAAGAACCAACTACAACTACCACCGAAGCAACTACTACAACTACCACCGAAGAGCCAACTACAACTACCACCGAAGCAACTACTACAACTACCACCAAAGAGCCGACTACAACTACTACCGAAGCAACTACCACAACTACCACCGAAGAGCCTACTACAACTACCACCGAAGCAACTACTACAACTACTACCGAAGAGCCAACTACAACCACCACCGAAGAGCCAACTACAACTACTACCGAAGCAACTACGACAACTACCACCGAAGCAATTACGACAACTACCACCGAAGAGCCGACTACAACTACCAGCGAAGCAACTACTACAACTACCAGCGAAGAGCCGACTACAACTACCACCGAAGCAACTACTACAACTACCACCGAAGAGCCGACTACAACTACTACAACTACCACCAAAGAGCCGACTACAACTACCACCGAAGCAACTACTACAACAACCACTGAAATGACAACTACAACTGAAGCACCAATTATCACTGGCGCTCCAATCCCCACAATAGTAACTACTACAACTACCACCGAGGAACCGACTACAACTACCACCGAAGCAACTACTACAACTACCACCGAAGAGCCAACTATAACTACCACCGAAGCAACTACTACAACTACCACCGAAGAGCCAACTACAACAACTACCGAAGCAACTACTACATCTACCACCGAAGAACCAACTACAACTACCACCGAAGCAACTACTACAACTACCACTGAAGAGCCAACTACAACTACCACCGAAGCAACTACTACAACTACCACCGAAGAGCCAACTACAACTACCACTGAAGAGCCAACTACAACTACCACCGAAGCAACTACTACAACTACCACCGAAGAGCCAACTACAACTACCACCGAAGAGCCAACTACAACCACCACCGAAGCAACTACTACAACTACCACCGAAGAGCCAACTATAACTACCACCGAAGCAACTACTACAACTACCACCGAAGAGCCAACTACAACAACTACCGAAGCAACTACTACAACTACCACCGAAGAACCAACTACAACTACCACCGAAGCAACTACTACAACTACCACTGAAGAGCCAACTACAACTACCACCGAAGCAACTACTACAACTACCACCGAAGAGCCAACTACAACTACCACCGAAGCAACTGCTACAACTACCACCGAAGAACCAACTACAACTACCACCGAAGCAACTACTACAACTATCACTAAAGAGCCAACTACAACTACCACCGAAGCAACTACTACAACTACTACCGAAGAGCCAACTACAACTACCACCGAAGCAACTACTACAACTATCACTAAAGAGCCAACTACAACTACCACCGAAGAGCCAACTACAACTACCACCAAAGCAACAACTAGTACAGAATCATCAACTTCAATGACAAATGAAATGGATACTACAACACTTAATCCTGAAACAACAACTGAATTTAGTGAAACAACATCAAATTCACCGAATACAACTGTTAATCCACCTACTGAAGAACCTTATTACACGTTCTGGAACCCATTTACAATAACAATGGTGGTTGCTCTATCGTTAATAGCTTTAATATTAATTGCCTACGCGTTCTACAGATTAGGGAAAAGTCGTAGGAAAGCAGATGTCGTTGATTTCGATAATCTACCAAAACCTTTCGTTATGCCTAGAGTTAGCAAAGCAATTCCAAATCCTATGAGATTAAGCAGACGAAATCCTGTGTAAAACTTGTAAGTCTATCTATCTAATGTAACATAATATTATGCATCTCATTTAAAAGTAACGTATAAATATAATTAGAAATAAATCTTTTGATGTTATAGATAATCTATAATCTCAAGTTTTTTATTATATGGATGCCTTATATAATATAGATGATTAAAAATATTTAAATGACGTAAAGTAACGCTATATTGATTATATTTTGTTTTGAACTATTGTGTTTAAATTACACTTAAATATAAATTCAAAATAACCATAGTTTTGAATAATAAATATGCTGTAAGCTACTATTATTTAGTAATGATGACAACTATTTGTAAATAATATGTAAATAGATCTTATTTATAAAGTTAGATATTAAGGCCATCTATCAGTAGGAAATAAAATTTTGTAAGGTTATCGTTATTTATAAGTACCTATTGATAGTAATTTGTATTATATTAATATTATGTTCTTTTCCGTAATAATTATTCATATTTAGTGATAAATGATATGTGTCATATCAAACGATGATCTTATTTTTATAATTTTATATTCCACAAAAAACTAACGAAAGGCAATGAGATTAGAACTGGTATCTTTTATTTTGCCGCAATTGCGTCATGTTTTTTAATCGTCAGTTGTGGTGTTTGTATCCCGTTATTTTTATTGCTTGTTGTTACGACTTGGATTATATTTGGATTTTGTAAAATCACTTACTAATCCCAAATCTATGCATTTGTTATTATTATCATACTCACTGCAAAGTTAAGAATATCCAAAATTGTTTCTATAGAAAATATATAGTCCGTATAAAATGAATTCTCACACGCCATTTTAACTCTATTGGTCAACTATCATGTCAAAATACGGTTCACCTTTAAAATAAGTACCTACTAAAATCGTACTTTCGACATGAAATTTGACACATAACGTTAAAATGGCGCGTGCGAAGACATTTTTTACGCATTATATGATAATTGATTGATTTTAATGAGTAAGCGAAGGTTTTAGCGATAAACCAAGAATTTTTATATTTCTGATATCTGATAAAATACCTCTAATCAGTAGAAATTATATTTTGGGACGTCAAGAAATGATAAATACTCCTAAGAATTTTATCTTTCGATCTTGAATCCTCTCAGTACATTGCTTTAATTACCTACCAATTGAATAATATTACACAAATGTTATACCTAAATGTAAATTAAGAGGAGTAGGTACAGTAAAATTGTCTATAAAGAATTTTTCGTGCTGCTTAACAAAAATTCAAAAATGATGAATGAAATCCTTGGGATATTGACGAAACAAACTGAGTCTCTATAACCCTATGTTAAAACTACCTAACGGCATACTGATAGCCAAAAACACAATAATTATTTAGAGAAAATAAGTCGACAAAAACTTTCAGTTTATAATAATATCCCAAGTGCCATCTACACTTTCTCGTTGAATCTATAACGAAGTTGAATAATCGATCATTGAAAGTTATCATTTGTATCGATAACTTAATACTTTACTACCTACTTAGTTCGTGATAGTAAATGTAGATGGCATTGATATTATATTTATACAAGGCCTGCTTTTAACCTAACTGCGACTTTGCCCCCATTTTTAACCAACTTTACAACAGGAAGAGGCTCTCAATTCGTCAGAATCTTTTTTTTTTAAAGAAATATAGTTGTCTACGCCACCAGTGCCTTATTTTATTAAAAAAGTCCTTTTTGATTAGTTCATCACAGTGAGTAGTAGGTTTGAACTCCGGTCCTCGTTTCTCATCATCAGACAACGTGATTCATATCCATGATGAAGGATGCTTCCTCACCTTCGTATATGCTGAATGGCAGACAGAATTTATACACGCAAAAAGATTTCGATGTCATCGAGCATCAAACACAGAGGTCAAAGACTAGTCTTCAAAAATTATACCTACTCGATAAGCCAAGCCATTTTCGAACTATGTCAATGGATCAGGAAGTAGCCATTTCGGCACTGTGTCAATCATAGATTAATTTATTGGTCTCGCTCCGCAATAGATCAGGAAGTAATTTTGTATGATATTTGTGACTTCGTAGTTTATAACCTAAAATAAAGATTAGTTTACAGTCGATAGTAATATTCAATGATGACAATAAATCCCAGCAATTTATATTTTACAACTAAGATTGAATCATAAGAAACCGACAAAGTTGCTATAAATACAAAAGGTAAGGATATAACCTAAGTATACACATTTCTGTAATGACAGGAAATGGCAATGGGCAGGGTACTTGCACTATAGAACCGCTTTCAAACTTCCTTCGATAAAAGTAATATGGAGTGCACTCCAAATACCACTCTAAAGTCTATCTACATTTTTTAACCATCAACTTTTTCATTTAAAACCGCTTAGGTGCATTTAATATTATACTGTACACGACTTATTTATATTCACTGTACTTTTTGGGAATTTTTTTCATCATACCGCTACCTAAGTGCAATCAGTTCATTGCATTGTCGATTTAAATGAACAATCTAAGTACACGGCTTCTGTTAGTAATAATTAATCAAAAGGGTAATATACCTTTCTTATTAGGTCATTATTACATCCAGACTGAAAAAGCACATAGGACTTACACGTGTCTTAAAAGGTGTGCAAAAATTCAAGCAAAACTAGTTCAACTGCTGTTAGTTATAAAAAAGAAAACCGCTTGATGATCAATCATTGTGTTTGAACGAATGTGACGGTATTGGCCACTTAAGATTGTGATCATAATTATCACATTGATAACATATCAATTGTTCGAGTATCTCATCAGATTGATTGTAATCTGGGAGGTAATCGACTTTGATGTGATATCTATAGCTCCTAATGTTAAGATACGGCCATGATCTTCAAAGATTTGACGATAACATTCGAATTATCTAATAATATTGTTGACCTCTTTTTTTTTTTCAACGCGCAACCTTGCGCGCTTTGGTGCAACGCAACAATAAGTCGCCGGGTTGCCGGTACGAACTCCAATTGGAATTGAGGAAATAGAAAATTTCCTGATTTCCAGACATTTCACCGCGATTAATAGCCTCATATGGTGACCAGAAGGGCTGGCTCATTTTTTGCGCAACGGATCACCTTGGCTGTCCAGCGTGGAAATGCAGCCAGTATTAATAATAATAATTTAATTATATTTATTTATTAATTAACACAGTTCATTTCTCTGGAATCCTGACCCCTAAACTAGGAAATCCCGTGTCTTAGGGGCCAAATTATTCTTGGCACCATTCCACGCGGGCATTATTATTTTGTATAGTAGTTAGATAAGGATAGCTTTAAGTTTTAATGTAACATTTAAATTAGAAAATAATATTATCACAACTTTAGCATTATAGAACCCTCGAAAAAAAATTTAAGGTTTTGACAAAAACTACCTAGGATAACCATCTTAATCGATTCTTATTGAAAATGGTGGCCTGCTACATTGACGCTAATAAATAAACTAACCAAACATATTTGTATTATAAATCTCTATAATAATTATTAATGTGTGATAGGTAGGTAGGTACTTATTTCTAAATCAATTCTTATAATAGCCGTTCTGACAAAAGGTATTTTATTTTGGTATGAGTAATATGCGAAATTTATCTGTGCTTACACAAAGTACTGCCATCTCGACATGTCACGTACTACACCTAAAAGAAAACCCATAGAAAACCTCATCCTTAATGTATCCTAAACAAAGCCCTACTGTCGCTGCACTCGCGCAGTCACAAGCTTCCGATGAAGAATTGAAAAGCCTGCGCAAGGAAACGTCCATGAATTTAGACTACATAACGGTACCTGGTACAAATATTAAACTGGTATGTGATGTTTCTACGGGAAAACCCCGTCCTTACGTTACTCCACAGTTTAGGAGGAGCATTTTTGAGAAACTTCACAACCTCAGTCATCCAGGTGTTCGAGCAACTGCTCGCCTAGTCATGGACCGTTATGTATGGCCATCCATACAGAAGGACTGTCGGATGTGGGCACGAGCTTGCCAGGCTTGTCAACGTTCGAAGATTACTCGGCATACATCTGCCCCATTATCAACCTTTACTCCACCATCTGAACGTTTTGCTGTAATTCATTTAGATATAATAGGTCCCTTACCTTATTCCTCTGGTTTTAAGTACTGCCTCACAGTCATTGACCGTTTTACACGATGGCCTGAGGTATTTCCAATGCCAGACATTACCGCAGAAACATGTGCTAGCGTTTTCTTAGCTGGCTGGGTAGCGAGACTAGGGTGTCCAACTACCATAATTACTGACCGTGGTTCTCAATTCAGCTCGCATCTCTTCATGAAGATCGTCGAGTTGACCGGCGCACAGCATCGGATGACGACATCGTATCATCCTCAGTGCAACGGTATGGTAGAGCGGCTGCATCGACAGCTCAAGGCGGCCATTATGTGCCATGCCAACGCACAATGGACCGAGGTATTACCATTAGTACTCCTAGGTATTAGGAGCGCATGGAAGGAAGACCTTGGATTATCCAGTGCGGAGCTGGTCTACGGAGAACCTTTACGATTACCGGGTGAATTTTTCAACCCACCTAATAACGATCATGTTTCTGACCCGGCGTACTTTGCTGATAGGCTTCGCAATCATATGTCAAAGTTATCTCCGACTCCTTCGTCGAGACGTTGTAAACCAGTTTTTTACATTCCGAAGGATTTATCCTCCGCTGATTACGTTTTCTTGCGTCGAGGAACAGCAAAGAAGTCACTGGAACAGCCATACACTGGTCCATACAGAGTGTTAGAACGTGGTGAAAAAAATTTTAAAATTGAGGTGAAAGGCAAACCAATGGCAGTAACCATTGATCGTTTAAAACCGGCTTATATCTTTCAACCCCCTCAAGTTGATTTGCCTGCTCAATTTTCTCACCCTTCTCAACCTTCTCAACCATCTCAACCTTCTGACACCACGCGTTCCGGGCGTAAGGTTCGCTTCCTCGTTCCCTATCAAGCCGCTTAGCAAATAATTTATTAAATTTTTTTCTTTTCTCTCCTTTCTTACTCCGTAGGGGGGTGATGTAGAGGCATGCGGCCTCTTCTAAGACTGGCAGCTGTAAAGAAGACATTTCACATCGCAGCTGCCACTTAGAACGGAAATTTGAATACGGAGCGATTCGAAAATCCTGCGGCCCTGGGCGAAATCCAGGGGCCACATTCGCTCCTCAGATACCAAGACCGACACATCACTGTCGAGCACCAAGCTCCAGCTTTCTTGATTTCGTCTGGTCGGAGACAACCAGTTTGTGTTTTAAATTAATTGTGTTTATCCTGAATTATATCTTGTAAATATGTGAGCAGCCGTTTCATTCATACTCCGTGCTACCACACTACTACCATTTGTGTCAAAATCTTCTATTCAAAAAATATTTTCTTTCATTTAATATTTTTCCTTTATTCGTACACCACAACACATGGCGCTGAATACAAACATTTAAGAAAATAAGAAAGTGGAATCGTACAGTAGCGACCTTTGCTCGACGAGCTTAGGATTAGTAAAAGGAGACTGAACTAAAAATTAAAAATGAAACATTTTGAAATTTCTATTTTACTATCTTGATTTGTAACACAAAATGCCTTTATTTTTTCTAAATTAAAACACTAAAAGGTCTAACAATCCCTAAATAATTTCTTAATCTTAACCTCTACGGCATCTCCTCTTGGTGAAATCAAAGACAATAACTTTTACATTGTCTTTGGTTGTAGTCAACCGCAAACTATTATATGTTCTGAGCCGCAACTATCTCTGTAGGCAGTATTCTATATATTAGGATAACTTGTACTTTGTTTTGACTCCACCCATAAACTTTTGTAACCAATCAGTAATCCTCGATAATTGTGATGTTATTGTAGTTATATCAGCAAAAATGTAAAGCCGCAATCAGAATGCTCACATTTTTTAAGTTTATGGTGATTACCTCAGAACCATTCTATACTTACGAAGATTTACGAAGAGAATTTAACGAAAATTTTCGCTAGCAGAATATCAGTAGTAAGTACCGTTATTGTAAATGCGAAAGTGTGTTTGTTTGTTGGTTTGTCCTTCAATCACGTCGCAACGGTGCAACGGGTTGACGTGATTTTTTCCATGGGTATAGATAAAGACCTGCAGAGTGACATAGGCTACTTTTTATCTCGGAAAATCAAAGAGTTGCCACGGGAAATTTTTAAGAACCTAATTCCACGCGGACAACGTCGTGGGCTAGTATCATATAAACACTGCACATTTCCCAAAACCTGTAGGTAGGTACCTACTGACAAAAAAAAAAGATTCCGACGAATTGAGAACCTCCTCCTTTTTTGAAGTCCAACCAAATCTTCATCCACAAGATTAATAAATTGCAAATGATCTTTGAAAATGAATTAAAATAACCCATGTTAATAACCTGTGATGGCCTAGTGGGTAGGACGTCCGCCTTCTAATCGGAGGTCGGGGGTTCGATCCCTGGCACGCACCTCTAACTGTTCGGAGCTATGTGTGTTTTAAATAATTAAATATCACTTGCTTTAACGGTGAAGGAAAACATCGTGAGGAAAACTGCATACCTGAGAGTGCTCCATAATGTTCTCAAAGGTGTGTGAAGTCTACCAATCCGCACATGCCCAGCGAGGTAGACTATGGCCAAAACCCTTCTCACTATGAGAGACCCGTGCTCTGTAGTGAGTCGGCGATGGGCTGATCATGATGATAATGAAGTATATTAATTTAATGACCGACATGGCTCAAAGGATTAGCAAGTTGAAATGCCACTGGTCATGCCTGTTATAGAATCGACAGCCGATGTGACAGATGATTGTGTTCAGTGAGGACCGCCTACTAGTAAGCGCAGTATAGGAAAACATCTAGAAGATAGAATGGATAACCTCAAGAAATCGACGAGAAATGTATGGATGAAGAAGGCGTAGGAATTTGTGCAGTTTGATAGATTATATTGAAACGTTTCCCTGACCCTGACGTTTTTTATAAGCCTATTTTACTTTTAAAATTAAAAAAGTATGATTTAATTTAAATTCTGTTACATGCTTAGATGGGTCAATGAAGATGACGACGAGTGCATGTATTATACGCCTAAATTCTATCTAAAAGAAAAGTAGGTTCTTAAGTATCACCTCGAAACCTGCTAATCAAGACAATAGGTTATAATAATGATTAGTACCTTTCTTCCCAGAGACAGTGGGACGACATTATTTGCAAAACGACATTTGACACTTTACTAGCAAACGCAAATTCTAAAAAAGACCGTGCTCGTCTTCTCGCTGTCTCTGCAAAAGAGTCCGGCTACTGGCTACATGCTCTTCCCTCTGCCAACCTGGGCACTATGTTAGACCATACGACACTTTCTGTTCTCATTGGTCTTAAGCTTGGCGCCACAATAAACCAGCCTCACCGTTTCCACTGCGGTGACTGCGTTGACGCCTTCGGCCACCATGGGCTCTCCTGTTCGAGAAGCGCTGGACGCTTCTCCCGCCATAGTACCCTTAACGACATCATCCGGAGGTCCCTTGCCACCGCCCATGTGCCAGCTGTACTAGAACCTATTGGTTTGGCACGTAGCGATGGCAAGAGACCTGATGGTATGACGCTCGTACCGTGGAAGATGGGCAGGTCGCTTATTTGGGATGCAACTTGTGTAGACACTTTAGCTGCATCCCACATTCAGGCGACCTCCTCTATGGCGGGTGCAGCGGCCATCAGCGCCGAACAGGCCAAGAGGCGCAAATATGAAAACCTCGATGGGAGCTTCGTATTCGTGCCTTTTGGTGTGGAGACCTTGGGGCCGTGGGGCCCGGGGGCTCGAGCTCTTTTTGAAGAAATTGCGAAAAGAGTTATCGAGTCAACCGGGGACCCGAGAGCTGGCAGCTACCTTGGTCAAAGAATTAGTTTGGCCATCCAAAGGGGTAATGCTGCCAGCATCTTGGGTACAATGCCTCGCTGCGGTGGTCTCGATGAGGTTTTAGATTTAATTTAATTTATTTTAGTTTTAATTTAATATTGTTTTTTTTAGATTTAAGTTTATTAATAGTTTATTTAAATAATTTAAATACTCAATTTATATGGAAATATAAATATTTTAATTAAGATGTACCTTAAATAAATTACTTAGCTTAAGTCAAAGTCAAATGATTTATTCAAAATAGGTAATTAATAACTTTTTGATGGTCAGATGTTGGATTTCTAAGATATAGCGGATAAATTACAATAATTATTATGCAAACTTAAAACAAAAGCTACGAGGGTTCCAAACGCGCCCAAGTCTGAGAAGAGTCCACAACAAACTCAAACTCAATCTTAATATTTTGTTGCCTTCCAAACATAAGATAAAATAATACTTATGTAATGTAAGCTCTAGATCCACAGGACACATGATAAGATAATTAATAAAATCCTACGGCTCGGACAATAATTTTAAAATATTAAATGTTTTTTCTCATCGCACTCCTTTAACATAGAACAGATCACAAAATTAAAAAGATAAGGATCCGACACTGTTGGAAAAGGATCTTAATTCATTTAATTATTACAGTTACTATAAATTCTATAAGACAGCTGCATCCATAATATTTCACCGCCTATCAAAAATCTTAACTATTGGAAACATATGCGTACGTTTATAAAGGAGTATGGCATTGGTTTATGTGATACTTAATTGGGTCGCAATATAAATTATAATGTATTATTTTTAAATATTTATTATGGGCTTTAAATTTAGTTATTTTTGAGATTTTATTTTTTAAATTATATCCCATGTCTCGGCCCTTGCCTGTTGGCAAAGGCCTCCTCTAGCTCCTGTTTGGTCCCGCGGTCTTATATTTCCATCGATGTTTATTTCATCTTCCCATCGTCTGCACGGTATGCCTCTGATCCTTTTTCCATCTCGTGGATACCAGTTTGTAACAATTTTGTTTCATTTGTCATATCTGTCTCTTTGCAAGTGACCCGCCCTCTTCTTTTCTCTATTTAATTTCATTTTATTTTATTTGGGTTGTGCTAGATAGAAGTGCATAGCTCAATCCGAAAGTATGGAATAAAAATAAGATAATTCATTTCATTATTTTTAACGTTGGATTATACAGTCGAGATAATGATGATAATTGGCTTAATTAAAATGCAGAGCTCAATTCTATCTATATCTCACGAAAAGAGATACACAGTGCAATATTTTGTTTCATTATCGCTCCCCAATCGCACAGTATGAATCCAGCGTTATAAATATGTTGACAATCATAGAAATTCGGCATTTATCATAGCAATTAGAGGTGTCACTTGAACTATTACATTCGCTAATGATATAGATACGATTAAAAATGACGGACTATCGTGTTCTATTAATTTTGTTGTTCTGTTCTAGTGCTATTTGTAAGGATTGTGTTACTTTCGATTTTGAGAAGGATTTTAACAGTTCGTTCAGTAATGAAATCGGTGTGTGCCCAGGTACGAATATGTGGAATATTGGGAACTATGAAGACCTGTCAATAGATAGCCCTGATCTGGGCTCAGCGAAGTTTGTATATCCAAGTGATACCTTGAGTTGTGCGTCATCTTTTACGTTTGGAATGGCTGCAGCGGGTGTATTAGAAGTTAATCTGTTTATGGAACCTTCTTTGGATACAGATCAAGTGACGATTCTTGCGAACCAAATAGTCCCTATGGGACAGGATGCAGTAGTTGGAAATGCTTGGGTTTACGCCATGGATGACAATTTCGTCAGTGGATGGAAAACTGTCAGGTTAAACTTAACCGGTTTTGGAACATTTAATGGCTATGTAAGTTTTCTTAGTTTAATTTTTAAAATTCAAACAAAAAACCGGCCAAGTGCGAGTCAGGCTCGCGCAATGAGGGTTCCGTACTACAGTCGTATTTTTTCGACATTTTGCACGATAATTCATAAACTATGATGCATAAAAATAAATAAAAATCTGTTTTAGAATGCACAGGTGAAGACCTTTCATATGATACCCCATTTGATATAGTTACTTACTTCGAAAATTGAAAATACTAATTATTAGTTCATGACCACAATTTAATTTTTTTTTGTGTAATCTAACCCTAAATTCACAGTTTTCAGATTTTTCCCCAAATGTCAGCTGTAAGATCTACCTACCTGCCAAATTTCATGATTCTAGGTCAACGGGAAGTACCCTGTAGGTTTCTTGACAGACAGACAGACAGACAGACAGACAACAAAGAGATCCTATAAGGGTTCCGTTTTTCCTTTACGGTACGGTACGGAACCCTAAAAAGCAGCGTACGCATACACGTATGTCGTTATATTTACCTCATAGATCAAAGTAAATGTACAAAGTAGCTTACAAGAGCAATAAAGCATATTTTAAGTTTTTTAATAATTATAATTAATTTAACTAATTATGAAACCTAAAACATAGGAGTAAAAAGAATTAGAAAATACCATTATCTGTGCTATTCTGCACCTAACTATACTATAAATACGGAGCAAAATGATTCACAAATCTGTAGACTAGTTATTTTATTCTATTACACAAGAAATATATATTGCGTTGCTCTTTAAAAAACAGTATGGTTGAAATTTTAAGGATTAACATTTTTGAATTCACCAAGATCTGGATTAAATCGTGAGTAAGCGAGAGTTTGATTAAAATTAAAATAATTAGTAACACCAAAAATTTAATGAACCAATTATAACCTTCATTCTGTTTATAATCACAATAAATTCATCATCTTTGATTAAACTGAATTCGCAGGAGTCATCTTCCACGGTACTTTCTGCAGAAAACTCCACGTATGTTTTTGACTGGCCAATTTTTTTGAAAAACATTCCAACAAAATTTGTATCTATATTAAATCTATCAAGACCATGCAAATATTCTAGAACTTCTCATATATTATGAGCCAGATTACAAACGTGAAATTGATCATTAATCGTTCTGTTAAAATAAGTTTAAATCTATGATGACTATAAAACATACCTAAACATTCAAATCCAAATCAGATTCCATACGGACTGCTTCTATTTCGATTGGATAACAAACAATAATTACCTTATAAATAACCTTTACAATATTATGTTGCGTTTTCAAATCATGAAACAACGATGATAAAATGTATGATTGACCTTAAGATTAATCGTTATTGCTCGATGTGGTTGAAACGATAAACACATGAAACCTTTGCGTTGATTAAGGTGTAGGATTTTAGAGAAATTTGTTTAATGTTTTGTTTAAAAACATGTCTTTTTCGTTTCAAATGGCTGCAACTATCTTTTTGCCGTGACTTCGTTCGCATAACTTTCGGAATTTTCAGAATCAGTTCATTAGTTCCGGAGACTATCCCAAATATCTTTATTATCAGAAGAAATTTACTTTATGGAAACTACTGTTTTTAATTCACAGATTACCCTGCTTGGAATGGCTGCGCGTGATTCAATAGTATTAGTTGACTCGTTTCGATACATATCACCTAATTTCGACGAAAAAGAGTGTATTATCTACGAAAAAGTTACCACAACAACGAAGACAACACATACTGATGAGATTTCAACGGAAAAGGAGACCACAGAGTCTTCATCACCTTATACGACAGTAACAACTACAATTACTCCAGAAATTAACTCCACAACTACCACATCAGAACAATCTCATGAAACGGATTCAGTTTCAACTACTAAATCTGGAGGTACTGATTATTCAACACAAGAAACTCAAACTGATCCTGTTATGACAACGCAAACGGGAGACCCTGAAACTACGGACAAGACTTTACCTACAGATACTACAGCTACATCAGAATCTACTTCCTCTGTAGAATCCAGTACAGTAACTATTGATCCCATTACTTTAACGACAGAATCTACTACTCCTCAATCTACAATAGGACCACCAATTTCAACAGAACCAGTAACAAATTCAAATCCTACTACAGTATCAAATATTCCTGAAATAGATACAACTACTACTATAAGCTCAGATCAAACCACGACTACTTCAGAAAGCATCGATACTACTTTATCTTCTGAAAGTACTGAACACCCCATTACTCTAGAAACACCTACAACTAAAGTAACGCCAGAATCAACAACTAATCCTGAGACTGTTACTACTGATTCAAGTAATCAAACGAATTTTCCGGAAGAGAACACCAAGTCTACAACTTCAACAGAACCAGTAACAAATTCAAATCCTACTACAGTATCAAATATTCCTGAAATAGATACAACTACTACCAGAAGCTCAGATCAAACCATGACTACTTCAGAAAGCATCGATACTACTTTATCTTCTGAAAGTACTAAAACCCCCATTACTCTCGAAACCCCTACAACGAAAGCAACGCCAGAATCAACAACTAATCCTGATACTGTTACTACTGATTCAAGTAATCAAACAAATTTTCCGGAAGAGAATACCGAGTCTACAACTTCAACAGAACCAGTAACAAATTCAAATCCTACTACAGTATCAAATATTCCTGAAATAGAAACAGATCGTACCACGACTACTTCAGAAAGCATCGATACCACTTTATTTTCCGAAAGTACTAAACACCCCATTACTCTAGAAACTCCTACAACTAAAGTAACGCCAGAATTAACAACTAATACTGAGACTGTTACTACTGATTCAAGTAACCCAACAAATTTTTCGGAAGAGAATACCGAGTCTACAACGGGAATGACGTCATATACGACTACAACTGATTCTAGTTCAAGCTCAGATACAACTTCAACGTATTCTACTTCTGCAAAAGATGTAACACAGATCACTGTATATCCAGAAACTACTACAGTTGGACAAAATGAATCAATTTCAACTGCTGAAGATATTAGCCTAGGCACCACTGAACAAACCTATACACCAACTACCGAGGAGAATACTGATGAAACGAATCCAGAAATGACCACAAAAGCTCCCCCTCTTACACCTAGGTATAGATTCTGGAACGCATATACAATAACTATGTTGATAATTTTAATATTAATATTTGTAGTTATTACTGCCGTAATCTGGTATTATATTGGTAAAAGAAGTAGTCCGAGGGAGTCACAAATAATTCTGCCTTATTTTGAAGAGCCTCCTAAAACTTTTACAATACCAAGGGTCTCAAAAGTTTGGACTGATTCAAGTACAATCAATAGGTTAGCGTCTATTATTAAAATAGAATGATCTGCTTAAATTATAACTATTCAGCGTAAGTATTTATTTTAGTATGTAGTTCGCTAAAATAGAAGGTATGATTAGTTTATAATAATTTAAGTACTTTTAAAATTTTAGTCTTTAAGTATATAAAATACTCGCTTTAGCGCACGACTTCATCCGCGTGGACTACACAAATTTCAAACCCCTATCTCACCCCTTAGGGGTTGAATTTTCAAAAATCCTTTCTAAACGGATGCTTACGTCATAATAGCTATCTGCATGCCAAATTTCAGTCCGATCCGTCCAGTAGTATGAGCTGTGCGTTGATAGATCAGTCAGTCAGCTTTTCCTTTATATATTACTAGCTTATGCTCGCGACTTCGTCCGCGTGGACTACAAAATTTCAAAACCCTATTTCACCCCCTTAGGAGTTGAATTTTCAAAAATCCTTTCTTAGCGGATGCCTACGTCATAATAGCTATCTGCATGCCAAATTTCAGCCCGATCCGTCCAGTAGTTTGAGCTGTGCGTTGATAGATCAGTCAGTCAGTCAGTCATTCAGTCAGCCAGTCAGTCAGTCAGTCAGTCACCTTTTCCTTTTATATATATAGATGAGCCTTTTATATGTACAATGTACATAGATATTGTAAAAACACTGAAGTAATAAATGATAAGTTAGTGTAGTGAAATAATATTAGAATTATCTAGGTATACTTTAGAGGACAAAATACTCATTACATTTTAGTTACACTTTTAGTAAGCATTAGGTATAAGTTTTGTATAAAATACATAACATTATTATACGTTACTAAAACTTATTATTTTAATTATAACTAGCTTATGCTCATCAATGCTAAAGATTTATATAGTGGAAGCTCAGGACTCAGGTTTCCTAGGACCATGTGATTATTCTATTGGTAGGTACCTAGCTAGTCATATAACGATTGCAATTTTGCTGCCACCGCTTCGTTTTTTAAAAATCAGTACCTATCTATAGGAAACCACGGCAATATTATTTCTTCAATAGAAAACTCATAGCTTCATTGACTTTACAAATTATAATATAGCAGTAGCAGCTCATCTGCTATTGCGATAGCACGGCCAATAGAATAATCACAAAAACACAGACAGCCCTAGGAAAGTCCAGCGATTTAGATGATGATGTTGAGCTAAACATTACGCTATTCCTAATTAATATCCGATTAATTCATTCCGAATTGAAAAAAAAAGTTTATTGACAAATCGCAACAAACATTTTGCAATAATTGGGACTTCCCTGTTTATTTGGTTTGGACCATCAATTATTATTGGTTTGGGCATATAATATTTCACACAAACCAGAACACGAAGCGTATTGTATCAAAACTGATATCAGTGCTTAAACTCATTTTGTATAATTCTGTGGTCATAATACTTAATTAATAAATATAATTGAGTAAGTATAAATATTTTGAAGATGGCTATATTTTCAAAATAAAAATTGATTTTATCCGAGATGATTATTGCCTATCGATTAACAATCTTATTATTATATTGATTAGATTTGAATATTGGACGCAAGATAAACACTGACAAAGAATTCATCAAATTTAATAATAACAATAAAGATTTTATCATCATTGGCCTGTTTTCTGTCTTTTTAACGGACTTCAAAAAAGGAGGAGGTTCTCAATTCGTCGGAATCTTTTTCGTTACGTATGTTCCCCGATTATTCGACGACACCGAGTCGGACTTACACTTGGTCTATTTTTTAGGGTTCCGTACCTCAAAAGGAAAAAAGGGAAACCCTTATAGGATCACTTTATTGTCTGTCTGTCTGTTAAGACACCTATATAGGGTACTTCCTGTGGACCTAGAATCATAAAATTTGGCAGGAAGGTAGGTATTATAGCAGACATGAGGGAAAAATCTGAAAACCGTGAATTTATGGTTACATCACAAAAAAAAATTAAAATGTGTTCATGAACAAATATTGCTATTTTCAACTATCAATGTAAGATTACTATGTGTGTACAAGTGAAGTATCATAATATGAAAGGGCTTTACTTGTACATTCTAAAACAGATATTTATTTTTAGGCATACTTAATAGTTTTTGATTTATCGTGCAAAATGTCGATAAAATACGATTGTATTCACCCCTCAGTGCATGAGTCTGACTCGCACATGGCCGGTTTTTAATCACAAGATTCCAGGAAATCATATATAAATATTACAATATACCTAGACATTACCGAATTAATTTGTCTTCGTGAATTCTTATGTTAATCCAGTTAATCCAAAACATGATAACGACAAGGTAAAGGACACTGCTGCAGGCCTCTTTAATCCTATTACATGTTATGTAAACAAAACAAATTATTTATTAGTAGTATTAAGTTATAACACATTTTATTTAATACCTACTCTTAACCTACCACTAGAGTCTAGCCGCCGAGATTTGGGAGGCAGAACATTTTATAACCGGATATTTTTTTTACACTTAGAATGTGCTTGAATATTGAAAAGTTATTTTGGGGTCTGAAGCTCAAATCTATTGAGAGCACTTTGACGAGTTAAATGAGACAGAATTATGTGGGGAGATATAAATTTTTGTCTCACTCATTCTTAAGTCTGAGCCATTGGAGCCATTGATGTTGGAAGAGCCACCCCTGTCTGAGCCGAGTCAAAACAAATAGAAAGCCCTAACGTATGCCTAGGTACAGCCATACTTCGTCCGCCTGGGTTTAGGCTTTTGAAAATCCCATGCGAACTTTGATTTTCGTGGGTAAAAGTATCCTTTGATGAAATGCAAGCTACTTCTGTGCCAGAGTTCGTCAAGATCGTTTCGGAGATGCGAAAAATAAAGATAACAGACGGACAGATGAAGGGATGGACACTAAGTAAATATATTCCAGGAAAAGAGGACTGGCTAACTGACTGATCTATCAAAGCTCAACGCACAGCTCAAACTAGTGAACGGGTCGGGTTAAAATTTGGCTAGCTACATAATTTATAATATCGACATCCGTTAAGAAAGGGTTTATGAAAATTCAACCCCTAAGCAAAATTATTTTCTTGTCGTTCGCCATATTTTGATGTTTATATTTATGAACTCAAAATTTTCTCCACTTTCATTTGACACTCCAATCGATATGATGGCAAAAAAAAAGTTTTAGGACCCCCACTTTTTTGTGGTGCAACATCCGCCGTATTGATTTTGTTCATTTAAAATGTGGCCTATGTCACTCGGGCTATAATAACACTGACTGACACCTCATACATAAAAATCGGCTCAGTAGCTTAGGCACCACGGTGGAACACACATAAATACAAACATACATAGACTGCTAAAGATTGGACTATTTTGCGCGCCCTATAATAAACTAAATTATGTTCGCGACTTCGTCCTCGTGGACTACATAAATTTCAAACCCCCATTCGACCCACTTAGGGGTGGAATTTCGAAAAATCCTTTCTTGGTGGATACCTACTTTTTACAGAGAACAGATTCTAAAAATTTCATGTCTCTAGTACCAGTGGTTTAGGCTGGGCGTTGACATATAAGTCAGTCAGTCAGTCAGGACTTTGAATTTTATATATACAGATTAAAATATTACCGCATCATACGAGTATATATTATTCTCTAGTGGCGTTGACAACTTCGCAGGCGTCTTTGGGTAGGTAGGTAGGTACTAGGTAACCAAGGAGCTAGGCAGGTACTGTCTGATGAAAATTGAAGATTATTTGATATGGAGACAGATAACACATATTTGATAGTCAGATTACATCGCTAATTAATGAATAATATAATGATTATATAGTGTAATGCGGTAGCTGGAATAAATTTCCGATGACGTCAATTAAAATGCAATGAAATGAAATGAGTATATTTGATTTATTTTATAGCTAGCAAATAATAATTATAGAGACGTTTTATGGAATAATTATATTCCATAAAACACCAAATTACACTTATTTAAAATCGAATTATTTTTGATTTATTCTTTGGTGTTTTAATACGAACCTGATTTTTTATGCCACTCTACAATCTACTGTTATAACTTATAGAGGTTACTAGCTTATGCTTGCGACTTCGTCCGCGTGGACTACATAAATTTCAAACTCCTATTTAACCCACTTAGGGGGGGAATTTCGAAAAATCGTTTCTTAATGGATACCCACTCTTCAAAGAACACACCCTCTATATTTCATGTCTCTAGCAGCAGTTTAGGCTGTGCGTCGATATAATTAAGTCAGTCAGTCAGTCAGGACTTTGAATTTTATATAGGTAGGTATACAGATAAATTAAGAAGTTCTAGAGTTTTCATTCAGTTTTTGCTTCTCCTTTGAAATTTCATACCACAAAGTCGTAAGAAAGCCTTAAGACTATAGTTTTGAATGAGTGTGTTTTACCTATATGGTCGTATGGAGCTGAAACGTAGACAGTGACAGTTGACCTCGTCCACAAATTAAAAGTCGCTCAACTCGCTATGGAGCAAGGCTATGTCACGGCTAAAATCCGGAACGAAGAAATTCACAGAAGAACAAAAGCGACCGACATAACTCAAAGGATTAGCAAGCTGAACTGAAATGGCAATAGGCTGGTGGGGCAGGTCATGTCTGTCGCAGAACCGACGGCCGATGGAGCAGATGTGTTCTGGAGTGGAAACCACGTAAGGTAAGCAATGTTAGGACGACCTCTAGTCTTAGCGGAAAGCGGGTGGACAAGGAAGGCGAAGGACCGTGTCTGATGGCGCGCTTTTAAATAGGCCTATGTCCAGCAGTGGATTAAACACCGCACCGCTATGTTCGCCAGGTCATTATTGACTCCTGTCTACCATTTTATTTGAATCAACGAGCGACGCACGGTAAGTCCCGTGGATTGGAGACCGGGGTGAATGCTATGGGAATTGGAAATCACTACACATATTTCGTAAAACCGATAGACGTCGGAGTCTCAAGGTGCTGGAACGGCGACCTCGCACCGGAAGACGCAACGTTGGAAGACCCCTCATTAGGTGGACGAACGATATCAGACGAGGGAGTAGCTGGATTCAGGCGGCGCAAGACTGTGGCGTGTGGAAGTCCCTACAAGAGACCTATGTCCAGCTGTGGATGTGTATCGGTTGATGACCCATATTATCATACCTAAATGCGAAAGTGTGTTGTTTGTTGGTTTATTGGTTTTGTAGATTTATTGATTAGTCTTTCAATCACGTCGCAACGAAGCAACAGATTGACGTGTTTTTTGCATGAATATAGTTAAAGACCAGAGAGTGACATAAGCTACTTTTTACCCCAGATAACAGGATTTTTAATACCGTAAAACTATACAGACGGCGTCGCGGGCATCAGCTAGTACTTACTAAGTACAAAATAATCATCTGTAACTGTTACGTCTACAGAGGGTAGGTAAGTAGATAGATTAGATAGATATGCGAACACTGCCATCTATCGTCAAGAACTAAATTTACTTCAAGTAAAATCAGCCTCAGTATCAAAACAAATAGCATTGATAAAAGTATGATATAGGAGATAATGGAAAAGTCATATAAGTTCAATCAAACAATAGTAGATGGCGTTACGAACTTTTTAGTAGATTTTTTATTATTATGTACAAGTTAGCTGAGCCCTTGACTGCGATCTCACCTGGTGGTAAGTGATGATACAGTCTAAGATGGAAGCGGGTTGACCTGGAAGGAATATGGCAGTTTTTATTAAACACAATACCCCTTTGGTTTCTACACGGCATCGCACCGGAACGCTAAATCGCTTTGCGGCACGGCTTTGCTGGTAGGGTGGTAACTAGCCACGGCCGAAGCCTCCCACCAGCTACCTAACTAGCTCACACACACCCACTTTAATTTAGTTGAATTTCTTAAAATCCTTTAGAGTCCAAGGTGCTGGAATGTAACCTCGCCCTGCAAAGCACAGCGTTGATAGACTAGGTGGACCGACGCCATCAAACGAGTCGCAGGGAGCCGCTGAACTCAGGCGGCACAAGACCATGACATGTGGAAGTCCTTTAAAGAAACCGATGTCCAGCACTGCAATTATACGTGTACAGTATTTTCAATAGACAATAACATTATTTTAAATTGAACACTTGAATAAAGCAAGAACGGCATTCCGAACCAGTGGTAAATTATTTTGACGATTCGAAAGTACTTATAAAAGTTTACTTAAATAAAAATTGCGTAAGTACTGAGCGGGAACTATTAACAGATTGTGCTCCTCAAATGCCACTGGATCAGGAATTATTTTTATTCACAAGCAAAATATTGCTTGATAAAATATTACTTAATATCATCCCCTTAAATAAAAATATATTCTATTCTATTGGTTGATGATGATGATCAAAGTTTTTAGGGAATCTCCCAAACACGTTTTATTGAGCTCAAAAACCAAACTAAAAACTAGGAGTGGCATAATATTTTGCAAAAATTACCGATGACATTAACCTATTTTAACTAAGTGTTTATCTAATCTATTTATTGATATCACAATGAACCAAAGATAAAGCAAAAGTACTAACAGATATCTATGCAATGAATAATCAATAGTACACAACTTCCCAATTAGTTTCACGCCAAGTTCTCAATATCTAAGGCCCAGTTGCATATTAGGTGATTAAGCTAACGTTAAAGTTAAATATGACCAAACCTTTAACATTTTTTTTTTGTTTTCTATAAAGAATATTAGCCATGTTAAATGACTAATATTCCCCTTTCCTCTCCAACTAAGCGTCAGGCTTGTGCTAGGAGTAGGTACGACAATAGTGCAACGGGCGGGGTTTGAACCGTCGACCTTTCGGTTTTCAGTCCACTCCTTTACCGTTTGAGCTATTGAGGCTTCAATTAATTACCACCGTGTTATGAATACTTTCTTTTATCTTCAGATTTTTCATTATAAAATTACTGGATCTGACGGCCCTCTTGTTTATTTCGTCTTTCCAGCACAACATATTTATGTAAGGCATCAACTTCATCATCATCATCATCATCATCATCATCATCATCATCATCATCATCATCAACCAATAGACGTCCACTGCTTGACATAGGTGTCTTGTAGGGACTTCCACACGCCACGGTCTTGCGCCGCCTGAATCCAGCGGCTCCCTGCGACTCGTCTGATGTCGTCCGTCCACCTAGTGGGGGGTCTTCCAACGCTGCGTCTTCCGGTGCGAGGTCGCCATTCCAGCACCTAAGGACCCCAAAGTCTATCGGTTGTACTTGTCGGTAACTATGTGCCCTGCCCATTGCCACTTCAGCTTCGCAACCCGTTGAGCTATGTCGGTTACTCTAGTTCTCCTACGGATCTCCTCATTTCTGATTTAATCACGTAGAGAAACTTCAAACGTAGGCATCAACTTATCAGTCATCAAATCAAGAGGGAATAGGTATCTTTTAGGCAAGAGCCTCCATATTAGGCTGCATCATCACTTGCCAGCAGGTCTAATTGCAGCCAAGCGCAAGTCTATAAATTAAAAAGAAAATATCTTGTTTTCTAGACTCTAGGACACCTTAGCTCCGTAGAGAAAGATTTGACAGAAAAGGAACCTCATAAGACAACTATAATAGTTTTTGGCCCTCTATCTTTTTTTTCACCCCAGACCTAGAAACGGCACATTGTATCATAGTATTAGAGACCACAAATCAATCATATAGGTTGGATATTATGAGTCTTTAGTTATTGAGCTTTAAAAAGTCAAGATACTACCAGATAAAGTCGGGTCATTAGGTGTACTTATTAATGTTACCTACTCTCAATACAAAGGTCCACTAATTGGTCCAGCAGCCGGCGCCTGTTTCACAGAGAAAATTTTCACAGAGGAAAACTTGGGCGTTTTATAAATAACGTTTTGTTTAACCGAATCTACTCACGAAGATTCAGCCTGATTTTGATCACTAAAAAAACAGTCGATGGCTGCTGGACTAAATTTGTCAAAATCGGTCCTTTTTAAGTATCATGCATTAACATTATTGTGTGATTCAGGCTACTGATACAAATTATATTTCTCTTAATAGCTTCCCGATATACAAACGTTTACTGTTCAATACAAAATCGAATGTTGCGTTATTTTATCATTTATCAGTAAGTAATTCAGTTGTTAAGTGCTAGTGATAATGTGCACAGTATTAAAAGGGCTACTAGAAAACTAATCAAGTTAGGTTCAAAATAGTTATAATGAAATGTGGTTTAAAACGTTGTTTTTGGCGCTTTGCGTCCTTGTCTCATCTGAAGAAGTAAATAATCTGAAAAAAACTTATACTTTCGACATAAATTTTTATAAAGACTACAAATATTGTGATGGTGATTTCCCGTGGATTTTGACTGAGTACGAACAACTGGGGGTTGAACCTTTCAACAAAAACAATACAAGATGCATCCAAGCTACATCCAGGAGTTGCGCTACGTCATATCCAATACATTTCTCTCATGGTGCCATAAAACTAAACGTGTACTTGGAATTGTTTTCAAATGATAGTGGCCTAACAGTGACTGTGTTTAATGAAAATAATGTTCCTATAGTAAATTACGAATTAAACAGGTTAAGGAAAAATTATACTGAAGGATGGAATACAATTTTACTGGATATAAAACATGATACCATCGGCTATGTAAGTGTGAGAACTTTTTTTAGAAACCTCAAATATATGTTTAAAATCATTTGTGAAAAAACAGACGGTTAATATGTGTATATTTATCGAAAATTTCACGACAATCGTAACGATGATAATGCAATCTAAGATGGAAGAGGACAATTAAGTAGCACCCTGTTTGATATAAAATCTAGATTAAATATCAAGGAATATAAAATGTTTACATCTGCGACAACCGCACTGCAAACATATTTAGAGCTAGAGACCCAAAAAATTGTTGCAAATAAATCTACCAAAGATATGAAATTAAAACTAAGTTCCTATTAGTTTGATCTTAATCAGGAGTATAACAAAACTTTTAATGCCTATGCGTCGATAATTTGAATCTCATCGGGTATGAGTTAAAAATATTATGTTAAGCTAGCTATGTACCTACACGACAAAAATATTTAAAAAATAGGTTTCAATACTTCCACATCTAATCTTTTATACCTAACATTCAACCTAAACACCTTTTATTTATTTTCCAGTTAAATCTCAAAGGTAGTATCGTGAAAGAAGAAATGATTCTTGTAGACACTTTGCAATACGCTGGATATGTTCAAACTAGAAAAAGAATTAATGCTCTATCACCAAATCAATTGCCACTTATGATATCAATGCTGCCAACTCGTAAATCGTCAAAGTCGGAATCAAAAAACATACACCTAAAATCACAAATAAGTAGAAATTATTTGAAAACCCGATTAAGAAGATCGATAGATGCATCTGAGGATACGACTCAACCATCAAACCCCTCTGAATCAGGGATATATGGAAGCCCAAGCAATAAAGCGGAAGCGGAGCCAAGCGGAAGCCCGACACCTACTACTGTGACCACCGAGTCTGATCCGAGCGGAAGCCCAACACCTACTACTGTGACCACCGAGACTGATCCAAGCGGAAGCTCAACACCTACTACTGTGACCACCGAGACTGATCCAAGCGGAAGCTCAACACCTACTACTGTGACCACCGAGACTGATCCAAGCGGAAGCTCAACACCTACTACTGTGACCACCGAGACTGATCCAAGCGGAAGCTCAACACCTACTACTGTGACCACCGAGACTGATCCAAGCGGAAGCTCAACACCTACTACTGTGACCACCGAGACTGATCCAAGCGGAAGCCCGACACCTACTACTGTGACCACCGAGTCTGATCCGAGCGGAAGCCCAACACCTACTACTGTGACCACCGAGACTGATACAAGCGGAAGCGCAACACCTACTACTGTGACCACCGAGACTGATCCAAGCGGAAGCTCAACACCTACTACTGTGACCACCGAGACTGATCCAAGCGGAAGCTCAACACCTACTACTGTGACCACCGAGACTGATCCAAGCGGAAGCTCAACACCTACTACTGTGACCACCGAGACTGATCCAAGCGGAAGCCCAACACCTACTACTGTGACCACCGAGACTGATCCAAGCGGAAGCTCAACACCTACTACTGTGACCACCGAGACTGATCCAAGCGGAAGCTCAACACCTACTACTGTGACCACCGAGACTGATCCGAGCGGAAGCTCAACACCTACTACTGTGACCATCGAGACTGATCCAAGCGGAAGCTCAACACCTACTACTGTGACCACCGAGACTGATCCAAGCGGAAGCTCAACACCTACTACTGTGACCACCGAGACTGATCCAAGCGGAAGCTCAACACCTACTACTGTGACCACCGAGACTGATCCAAGCGGAAGCTCAACACCTACTACTGTGACCACCGAGACTGATCCAAGCGGAAGCTCAACACCTACTACTGTGACCACCGAGACTGATCCAAGCGGAAGCTCAACACCTACTACTGTGACCACCGAGACTGATCCAAGCGGAAGCTCAACACCTACTACTGTGACCACCGAGACTGATCCAAGCGGAAGCTCAACACCTACTACTGTGACCACCGAGACTGATCCAAGCGGAAGCTCAACACCTACTACTGTGACCACCGAGACTGATCCAAGCGGAAGCTCAACACCTACTACTGTGACCACCGAGACTGATCCAAGCGGAAGCTCAACACCTACTACTGTGACCACCGAGACTGATCCGAGCGGAAGCTCAACACCTACTACTGTGACCACCGAGACTGATCCGAGCGGAAGCTCAACACCTACTACTGTGACCACCGAGACTGATCCGAGCGGAAGCTCAACACCTACTACTGTGACCACCGAGACTGATCCGAGCGGAAGCTCAACACCTACTACTGTGACCACCGAGACTGATCCGAGCGGAAGCTCAACACCTACTACTGTGACCACTGAGACTGATCCGAGCGGAAGCTCAACACCTACTACTGTGACCACCGAGACTGATCCGAGCGGAAGCTCAACACCTACTACTGTGACCACCGAGTCTGATCCGAGCGGAAGCCCAACACCTACTACTGTGACCACCGAGACTGATCCAAGCGGAAGCTCAACACCTACTACTGTGACCACCGAGACTGATCCAAGCGGAAGCTCAACACCTACTACTGTGACCACCGAGACTGATCCAAGCGGAAGCTCAACACCTACTACTGTGACCACCGAGACTGATCCAAGCGGAAGCTCAACACCTACTACTGTGACCACCGAGACTGATCCAAGCGGAAGCTCAACACCTACTACTGTGACCACCGAGACTGATCCAAGCGGAAGCTCAACACCTACTACTGTGACCACCGAGACTGATCCAAGCGGAAGCTCAACACCTACTACTCTGACCACCGAGACTGATCCAAGCGGAAGCTCAACACCTACTACTGTGACCACCGAGACTGATCCAAGCGGAAGCTCAACACCTACTACTGTGACCACCGAGACTGATCCAAGCGGAAGCTCAACACCTACTACTGTGACCACCGAGACTGATCCAAGCGGAAGCTCAACACCTACTACTGTGACCACCGAGACTGATCCAAGCGGAAGCTCAACACCTACTACTGTGACCACCGAGACTGATCCAAGCGGAAGCTCAACACCTACTACTGTGACCACCGAGACTGATCCGAGCGGAAGCTCAACACCTACTACTGTGACCACCGAGACTGATCCGAGCGGAAGCTCAACACCTACTACTGTGACCACCGAGACTGATCCGAGCGGAAGCTCAACACCTACTACTGTGACCACCGAGTCTGATCCGAGCGGAAGCCCAACACCTACTACTGTGACCACCGAGTCTGATCCGAGCGGAAGCCCAACACCTACTACTGTGACCACCGAGACTGATCCAAGCGGAAGCTCAACACCTACTACTGTGACCACCGAGACTGATCCAAGCGGAAGCTCAACACCTACTACTGTGACCACCGAGACTGATCCCAGCGGAAGCTCAACACCTACTACTGTGACCACCGAGACTGATCCGAGCGGAAGCTCAACACCTACTACTGTGACCACCGAGTCTGATCCGAGCGGAAGCCCAACACCTACTACTGTGACCACCGAGTCTGATCCAAGCGGAAGCTCAACACCTACTACTGTGACCACCGAGACTGATCCAAGCGGAAGCTCAACACCTACTACAGTGACCACCGAGACTGATCCGAGCGGAAGCTCAACACCTACTACTGTGACCACCGAGACTGATCCGAGCGGAAGCTCAACACCTACTACTGTGACCACCGAGTCTGATCCGAGCGGAAGCCCAACACCTACTACTGTGACCACCGAGACTGATCCAAGCGGAAGCTCAACACCTACTACTGTGACCACCGAGACTGATCCAAGCGGAAGCTCAACACCTACTACTGTGACCACCGAGACTGATCCAAGCGGAAGCTCAACACCTACTACTGTGACCACCGAGACTGATCCAAGCGGAAGCTCAACACCTACTACTGTGACCACCGAGACTGATCCGAGCGGAAGCTCAACACCTACTACTGTGACCACCGAGACTGATCCGAGCGGAAGCTCAACACCTACTACTGTGACCACCGAGTCTGATCCGAGCGGAAGCCCAACACCTACTACTGTGACCACCGAGTCTGATCCGAGCGGAAGCCCAACACCTACTACTGTGACCACCGAGACTGATCCAAGCGGAAGCTCAACACCTACTACTGTGACCACCGAGACTGATCCAAGCGGAAGCTCAACACCTACTACTGTGACCACCGAGACTGATCCAAGCGGAAGCTCAACACCTACTACTGTGACCACCGAGACTGATCCGAGCGGAAGCCCAACACCTACTACTGTGACCACCGAGACTGATCCAAGCGGAAGCTCAACACCTACTACAGTGACCACCGAGACTGATCCGAGCGGAAGCTCAACACCTACTACTGTGACCACCGAGACTGATCCGAGCGGAAGCTCAACACCTACTACTGTGACCACCGAGACTGATCCGAGCGGAAGCTCAACACCTACTACTGTGACCACCGAGTCTGATCCAAGCGGAAGCCCAACACCTACTACTGTGACCACCGAGACTGATCCAAGCGGAAGCTCAACACCTACTACTGTGACCACCGAGACTGATCCAAGCGGAAGCTCAACACCTACTACTGTGACCACCGAGACTGATCCAAGCGGAAGCCCAACACCTACTACTGTGACCACCGAGACTGATCCGAGCGGAAGCTCAACACCTACTACTGTGACCACCGAGTCTGATCCGAGCGGAAGCCCAACACCTACTACTGTGACCACCGAGACTGATCCAAGCGGAAGCTCAACACCTACTACTGTGACCACCGAGACTGATCCAAGCGGAAGCTCAACACCTACTACTGTGACCACCGAGACTGATCCAAGCGGAAGCTCAACACCTACTACTGTGACCACCGAGACTGATCCAAGCGGAAGCTCAACACCTACTACTGTGACCACCGAGACTGATCCAAGCGGAAGCTCAACACCTACTACTGTGTCCACTGAGTCAGAAGCAGATGACAGCTCAACGACTATTAAAGATTCGGATTCCTCAACACAACAACAAAATAATTTCTGGAATCCACTAACTATAACGTTAGTTGCCGTTGGATCTTTCGTAGCGTTGTCAGTTACTGCCGTCTCAGCGTATTATTGTGGAAAAATCAGAGCTCAGGGAGATGGCACTAACTTTATAATTGATGAAGAGATACCACCACAGGCTATTATTCCTCGGGTCAGAAATGCCAATCGATTTGAGGTGTAAGGCATTAACTACGGTTTACAGAAAATGAGTCAAAATTTGTGAACCTACTTATATAACCTTTAAAAGCCGATTTAATAGCCTCATCTGGTGGCATAAGGGGTGGCTCATTTTTTGCGCAAAGGATCAGCCTGGCTGTCCAGCACGTGAATTATACAGCCAGTACCATCTTGGCACCATTCTGCGCGGGCATGATTTGTACAGTAATTAGATAGGCTAGTTTAAGTTATATGGTACCTAGCATTTTCAATATAATTTTGAATAAATTTAAATGAACAATTTGAACAATGAACGCATATTGGAAACTAATTTCGGATACAAAATACATCAAAAATACTTCTCTTTTAGAAACACATTCATTAATAATTGATTTATTTATTTAGTCTGTATCATAGATTAATTATTGGTTTCGCTACGCTCTACGTCTGTAATGTATGAAGCAAAAGGAATGATTTGGAATGCAATCATAAAATGGATTTTTTTAATAAATATATTTAAATTATTGCTAGCATTAAGATTATCACGTGACATCATCACGTGTATATTAGAGGTGACCAATTTATTTATTAACCTGTTAATTTAACACATATTAAAGTTTGTTGATTAACTGCGATACTAAAACTTAACAATTTTAAATAAAAAAATATTATTAAATCAAAAAATACAAATTATTATAGTTAGGACCTATACCTACGTTCTAAGTAGCTGCAGTAGGTACTTAAGTAGGTAGCGCGAAGATTCCAGGAAATTAAATTTCGAAGGGGGCGCGCGGTGCAAAACGCGCGCGCGACGACATTATACCTACCGATTGCGACCGATTACGTCATGCGCTAAAAATACCGATGCATTGAATATGGTTAAAAATAGCAAGTCAACTAATGTTAAATAGGACCACATCGATATGATGATAAATTTAGCATATCAAATGATTTTGTTGTTCCCATCGAATACCTACGAAGTGTTAATAAATAAGTTAAATAATTTTGTTATTTTTGTTGATGCTTTGATTTGATACATAAATAATACAATAGTCGAAATTTTTGTTATTTCTGTTTATTACCGATACTGTTCGATTAACGATAGTGCGCGTTCATAGACTTTTTGCTAGTTTATTTTTTCGGGTAATTTGATGGTGTAGTTTATTTTGCTCACTTCGTTGTCTGTCCGTCCGTCTGTCTGTCTGTGCGTCCGTCCGTCCGTCTGTCTGTGCGTCCGTCCGTCCGTCTGTCTGTGCGTCCATCCGTCCGTCTGTCTGTGCGTCCGTCCGTCCGTCTGTCTGTCTGTCTGTCAAGAAACCTACAGGGTACTTCCCATGGACCTTGAATCATGAATTTATCAGGTAGGTAGGTACCTAGGTTTTATAGCACACGCAAGGGGGAAAATTTGAAAACCGTAATTTCTGGTCACGTCATCATCATCATCATCATCATCATCAACCGATAGACGTCCACTGCTGGACATAAGTCTCTTGAAGTGACTTCCACTCCACACGTCACGGTCTTGCGGCGCCTGAATCCAGCGGCTCCCTGCGACTCGTTTGGTTACATCACCAAAAATAAATTGAAATGTATTCATGAAAGTAGTGTTTTCAATTTTCAAAGTAAGATGAAATCAAGTGGGGTAGGTATCGTGTTTTTTTTTTTTTTTTAGTCAGTGTTATATTTTTAACGTGTTTATTTATCAATAAATTTTAATAACAATTATTGATATTATATTATGTAAGTTTAACAGTATTTGACACCACTAGTGTATATCAAGACTGTAAAATGCACAGTCAGACGAATTCTTCTGTCCAGGGCCGGCTTAAGCATATTCGGCGCCGGGGTGGGAAAGTTAGCCTGCGCCCCCTAAGGCACCCTAAAAATTAAATATAGGCACTAAGATGCACCCCCTGGGCCCCGTGATTTCGGCCCCTCCCTTGGTACGTACTCCCTTGGTACGTTGGGCCATTTCGCCCGGCTTGTCACCCTATTGTTACGCCACTGGCTGTGCCCGCGGCTCCACTCGCGTGGTGTCAGTCTGGTAGGTACCTATTAAAATTTATGGCGGTTGCGTTGCGCCCCCTAGGACTCTGCGCCCGGGTGCACCGCACCCCTTGAATCCCCGGGTAAAGACGGCCCTGCTTCTGTCTATGGCTGCTAACTAATAGCTGAGTTTTGGCCTGGCACTGGTCATCCTGCCCTATTGAGTATTGACAGTATTATACTAGTGAAACAATTGACGCAATCATACTTGTCAATCTGTAGGTAAGAAGAGCTTCTATCCCGAAAATTGTAACTTTGCAAACTAGTGCAGTTGTTGTTTTTAATGCTTCATTTAAGATGCAGTTAACTTACCACCACCACCACTTATTTTACATTATGTGATAGCTATGGGCTGTGGTAGTTATATTATTTATTGTAAGCTAAATAAAGTGATTTTAAAATATTTTCTCTGCCTTTTATTAATCAAGAGTCGAAAACTCGTTCTCTCGTATATAATATTATTATTGAGTAGGTATGTACCTATACGACGCAAAAAGCTATACCTACTCTATATCCACCAGTGATGTGGTTATGTCGATGATATCCACAGAAGAAGTTAGAATAGCACTTTCTCTGTTACGTGGTCTCGTAAAAAAGGTGATAGAGACAAAAAATTCAGTGGGAGTTAACCCTTTTGAGTTACCAACATGTGATTTGACTCAAAATGGTTATTAATGCCAAAATGGTTAAATACAGTGGAATCCGTTTATAATGACATCGAAGGGAATTGACAAACACGTTATACTAAGCGACCGTACCTAATTGAATTTCGAATGTTTTTTGAAAACATGTTTGTGATTGGTTGGTGACTCAAAATGGTTAGCGCCTACTGAGATTTTTGTCTCGATCATTTGTATCGGTTTACGTAACAGAGAGAGCGCTATACTAACTTCTATCCGTTAATAGAGTATAGCAGTTAGGTACCTACTTAAATAATCGTAAAAAGTTAATAAATTATCACCACAATCAGTAGGTATTGGGTAGTAAAAACTTTATGACTACAAGACGGTAGTCTGTTTCTGTTGTCAGATAAAGATAAATACCGTTTGATAGGTGTTTGAGTTTTTAGAATCCCGTACCCGAAGGGTGCTATCGGGACCCTTAGACTCCGCTGTCCATCTGTCCAGCCGTCCGTCAGTCTGTCAGCATGTTGTATATCGTGACGTGAGCCGTAATAGATAGAGTGTTGAAATTTTCACAAAATGTGTATTTCTATTGCCGCTATAACAACATATAGGTAGGCACTAAAAATTAACCGCTGTGATAATTTCAATAAATTAAAAACCGGCTAAGTGCGAGTCAGGCTCGCGCATTGAGGGTTCCGTACTACAGTCGTATTTTTTCGACATTTTGCACGATAATTCAAAAACTATGATGCATAAAAATAAATAAAAATCTGCTTTAGAATGCACAGGTTAGAATGCGAAGACCTTTCATATCATACCCCATTTGATATAGTTACTTACTTCGAAAATTGAAAATACTAATTATTAGTTCATGACCACAATTTAATTTTTTTTTGTGTGATCTAACCCTAAATTCATGGTTTTCAGATTTTTCCCCAAATGTCAGCTATAAGATCTACCTACCTGCCAAATTTCATGATTCTAGGTCAACGGGAAGTACCCTGTAGGTTTCTTGACAGACAGACAGACAGACAACAAAGTGATCCTATAAGGGTTCCGTTTTTCCTTTTGAGGTACGGAACCCTAAAAAGTGTTTTTTCATGTACGACGGTACAAAACCCTTCGTGTTCGAGTGCGACTCGCACTTGACCGATATTTATTGTTATTAATCCTTACGTTCCGCGCAAATTTTATACCTTATCTAGTCATCAAATCATGTACCTATAGGTAGGTACCTACCTACTTAGATCGTTTAGTAAGTAGTAAGTAGTGTAGCGCTTGTTACGTAGGGGAAGGGCTGCTGCGGCCAAAGAAACGCTGCGAGTATAGTAATAGCGTATATTCGATACTACAGACTATTACATGTTCCGCGTGACCAGTATTAGGACACCAAGGGCAGTGCCGGCTCGGCGGCTGCAAACCAAGGGTAAACCGTAATACTGGTATATTAGGCAAGTCTCAAGAGTGCCGACTCGGCGGCTGCAACTTGTTTCTTGCGGACGAAGGATGGCTACATAGTCCCAAGAGTGCCGACTCGGCGGCTGCAACTTGTTTCTTGCGGACGAAGGATGGCTACATAGTCCCAAGAGTGCCGACTCGGCGGCTGCAACTTGTTTCTTGCGGACGAAGGATGGCTACATAGTCCCAAGAGTGCCGACTCGGCGGCTGCAACTTGTTTCTTGCGGACGAAGGATGGCTACATAGTCCCAAGAGTGCCGACTCGGCGGCTGCAACTTGTTTCTTGCGGACGAAGGATGGCTACATAGTCCCAAGAGTGCCGACTCGGCGGCTGCAACTTGTTTCTTGCGGACGAAGGATGGCTACATAGTCCCAAGAGTGCCGACTCGGCGGCTGCAACTTGTTTCTTGCGGACGAAGGATGGCTACATAGTCCCAAGAGTGCCGACTCGGCGGCTGCAACTTGTTTCTTGCGGACGAAGGATGGCTACATAGTCCCAAGAGTGCCGACTCGGCGGCTGCAACTTGTTTCTTGCGGACGAAGGATGGCTACATAGTCCCAAGAGTGCCGATTCGGCGGCTGCAACTTGGGTACTGATGACCCTTCCGAGGAGGATACATAACATTGTACAGATTTGAGATATATACGTTTCGAAGGCGATGGGCTGAAATTTGGCATGCAAATAGCTATTATGACGTAGGCATCCGCTAAGAAAGGGTTTTTGAAAATTCAACCCCTAAGGGGGTGAAATAGGGGTTTGAAATTTGTATAGTCCACGCGGACGAAGTCGCGAGCATAAGCTAGTAGATCACAAAGGCGTCGGACTACTGTGTCTCTCCTTATACTGTGGTATAACCTTGACCATCAGGTCGTTAACATGTAGCCTTCACAAATCAGGAGTAATGACAACTTGACTAAGTTAACATGACTCATGTAATAAGTTGGTACCTACATTAGGGTTGCCACTCGTCCCGCATTTTCCGGGAGGCTTGTCCCGATAAATAATCCCGAAAATATAAATTAATAAAAAGGAAAGGTCTTTCTTCGTTCTTTGTCTCTTTTTCTTTGTCTTCTCCTATTGGAGGCTCTAGAATATAGGTGTAGGTACATTACGTACTATAGAATATAATTCTAATAGAATAAATTTTTATTCAAGTAAACTTTTACAAGTGCTTTTGAATCGTCAGATAGTTTAATTTACCACTGGTTTGTAATGCCGTTCCTACCGAAAAGAACCAACAAGAAACTCGTTAGTCTATCATTATAATTTGCAATGTGTTTTCATTTTGTAATCTTATCTATTCAATAATAATTCAGTTATCAGTTATCAAGCAGAAAAAGTACTCTTTAGGATCTGAACAACATTTAAATGTAGGTAATATTAAAACAAAAAGAGAAGAAGGGGGAGACAATTTAAAAGGTGGGAGGATGACATAAGAAACTTGGTTGGTGGTATGTGGACAAGGTTAGCCAGAAATAGAACCATTTGGAAAAGTTTAGAGGAGGCCTATGTCGATGGACACGCAGAACATAAAATAAAGAAAAAATAAAAAAACAACAAAAAATGTTAATGTAAATAATCCTTAATGCAATAATTTTTAAGTATTCAATGCATTATTTACCTAGTAATAAGAAAAACCTGTAAATACTTAACACTGCAATAAAGGCTCTTTTTATTTATTTTATTTATTTATTTAATATTAATTTACGGGACATTATATATTAATTTTTTACGGAATATTAATTTTTATTTTTCCAAAGTACAAAACTCCGCATACCTACTTCAATGTTTTTGACACACCTGGATGCGACATATCGCGTGAGTGAACGAGATTACATTTGAATAGGTAGGTAATATTGTAAATAAGTAGATATACTTTTTTCGTATTATATTTTCATCTGAACGCGTTTTTGCTCACCTTTTTTATTTATTACATGTTTCATAACATCTGAGTTGAATGGTAAATGATACCTAATATTCTCGATAAAAATACTGTATCTTTAAAAGTATCTAATAAGCAGTGGCGTGCATAGGGTTTAAAGCCAGGGTAAGTAGTAGTTAGGTAAGCAAGTCAAAGAATAATGAGCATTCAGCAATTTCAACCGAGTTAACTATTTCTTGGGTAAGCAGCGCTTTTATGCCTCTATGATTTGCACGCCACTGCTAATAAGAAATAGAGAACCTAGATCTGCCGCTTTCCACCCTGCACATAAAAACCGTAAATTACAATTATTTATACTGACTCGCTAATTGATAGAGAAAACTTTATTAGAAGGTTATTTTTTGTACATTAAATACTTTGATAAATATAAATACGTATTACAAATCGTCCTTGTCGTACAGACGAAGAAACAATGAACTCGACTTCCGTATGCCTCGAATTTGAATTGAATGCATTTTATACGACGTGTTCCGCTTCGAAAACGACGGGCTTTGCCATAGATTATTAAACACAAATAGATATAAAACACCCCTACACCCTACCTCAAATTAAAATATGTACTTTAGAAGAAAAAGATCTACAGGCCCTATGCCCATATAGGTAACACTATAGTATACTGTATGCGGGGTTAGAGAAACGAAGTAGGTAAAATAAAAATAAAAACGTTTGTTGTTGTCTTTAATTTATTTTCATTTAGACATATTATCTTCTTTAAGAAAGGTTAGGAAATTTGGGCATAAAGAAACATAAAAACGTTATCGATAGGCTCAGTGAAGGTAAGGTAGATTTAAAAAACCATACATTAAAACATTGACTTAGATAGGTAACTAAATGAAACAGACAGGGTAAAAAATAATAATTTTAGGTAGTTGTGTTGTTTGTTTATTTAGTAATGGTGCTAATTCTGTTGTATGTTGAAATAATGTAACTAAAATCTAAATAAAAAGGTTAGAACCCAGAGCCGTAAAACCAGTTAAATAATCAAAATAAAAAAATTGAAGATGGCAATATAATATACTTTTGTTGTTGTCCAGCAGATGCGCATGTTTTTCGAGTTTCGCTAATCTAATATTATAAGTCTGATTAAATAACAAGAATCATATACAAGTGTTCTATTTTATTTAGAATAAAAAAACATGAATAAATAACAAGTAAAGATAAAACTATATTTTAGCTATAACCTATAGATACCTAGGTAGATATTTGTATGATTCACATTTTAAATTTTTCAAGCACCTTCTTGCAATATAATATTTCTACGTCTTAATCTATGACAACATGAGCCACTTTAGAATGCATACTTGTCTTGTAAATCGCGGTTTGATCGTCTGGCCATTTATTTAATTCTTCACACGGTATAAAATATCGATGCTATAAAGATTCAAACACTTTTCTATGATAATCAGTTTCATCGTCTACTGCTGGACAGGCTTTTTGAGTAATCAAAGTCAGTAATTATTTTTTATCGTAGGATTAATTATATTACTTATATTTTTTGATTTAATTTATTAGAGCAAGATCTCAGGATCACCCAATCAGACGTTAAGTAGGTAGGTACCCAATTATTTTCTGAAAAACAATAATTGTGCGGGATATTATGGTAGTATTAGGGTGTACCGTAGGAGGGGGCACCCCGCACACCCGCACATGGGTGACATAGAGAGTGCGCGGGGCGTTCCCCCCGCCTCATACCCCGATTGCAATCTCGACCTGTCGATAACATTACTAACTTTAAGGAAAGTCTGAGTAGGTACTGATTTTTATTAAGGCTTCGGCTGTTTTCGTTCCAGTCAAAACCTCCACTAGAATCCACAGTGGCTTCTAAGTTCTAATCCCCCCTTGGATCGCAGACTTGAGACATGACACCAGAATTACTCAAGGTTTAGTAGGCTCAGTTTTACAAAATTCATTCATACGAAATTGGTTCTTTCCTGTACTTCTTTGTCACAACATCACGTCATCAAGACCCTTGCAATCATGGACCTGCTTGCAATTCTTTTGTTTATATGTCATAGATCTGGACAGCTCATGCGACCTCGGCAGGCCCATTATTTTATTATATTATCTATTATAATGCGTCCTCTTTATTATTTTTATATGCTAACTAGCATAAGCCATGGTCAGGTCATACGCACAATAAACTGTTTATGTAATGGCGGTAATTCGACCCAGATAAGGTCTACCAATGCATGCCAATGTGTCAATATATAAAAGGAAAAGGTGACTGACTGACTGACTGATTGATCTATCAACGCACAGCTCAAACTACTGGACGGATCGGGCTGAAACTTGGCACGCAGATTGCTATTATGACGTAGACCTCCGCTAAGAAAGAATTTTTGAAAACTCAACCCCTAAGGGGGTAAAATAGGGGTTTGAAATTGAATAAAAATATTTTTTATTCAATTAAACTTTAATGTTTTTATTCGTCGATATTTCAACCCAATAGCACGGGTCGTGGTCACGACGGGACTGCGGTGCTGCCAAAGATGAAATTCGAGCTGTCCACGGGCCGTGGGGCCCGGGTGCTCGAGCTCTTTTTGAAGAAATTGCGAAAAGAGTTATCGAGTCAACCGGGGACCCGAGAGCTGGCAGCTACCTTGGTCAAAGAATTAGTTTGGCCATCCAAAGGGGTAATGCTGCCAGCATCTTGGGTACAATGCCTCGCTGCGGTGGTCTCGATGAGGTTTTAGATTTAATTTAATTTATTTTAGTTTTAATTTAATTTTGTTTTTTTTAAGATTTAAGTTTATTAATAGTTTATTAATTAAATTAAAATAAAATAAACAAATTAACTTATTAAACTTTTACAAGTATTTTTGAATCGTCAGATGCATCTACCACTGGTAATATTATCATCAATAGTGACATTTGTATTTTGTCTTCGTGTATAATGTATATACCTATACCTATAGTCATAATATATGCTTTATTATCTATCAAAGTTGTATATAATATTATTAATAACTAGCTGCCCTGGCGAACGTCGTACCGCCTAACAGTCGATTCTTTTTCAGGCATTTTTTTAAATTTTTCTCTCCGTAGTAGGAACCATCCTCGTACTTCAAGGAATATTATAAAAAAAGAATTAGCGAAATCTTTTCAGCTGTTCTCGAGATTTTCGATTAGCAACACATTTAGTGATTCATTTTTATATTATAGAGATAATATGTTTTAGGTATAAGTACGTTGTTCGTTAGGTTAAGTTTGGGTTCGATATTAGCATAATTTTCTAAGTCTATTATAATTTATACGCCACCACCCACTGTCTATTGGTTCAGTTGATCCCTAGTCAAGGTTGTCTGGAAGAATGATAAGACCGTCTTCTTGAACCTACCTACCTGTTAAGTTTTGCTTTTTGTTATTTGTTCTTTTTTGATTTTGTGGCTTGCAATAAAGCATACTTAATATAAGTAATAGGTAGTTAGAAGCTTTTGAAATGTGCTATACAGAAGAATGTTGAAAATCTCTTGGGTACAGCGTGTCAAAAATGCAACTGTAGAAAAAATAAAAAAATAAAAAAAAGTATGTAAAAATAAAAAAGTAGGTACTACAAAGGCTAAGCAAAGATCTTAAAATCCTAAAGACCATAAAAGTGCGTAAGCTGGAGTATGTCACATTATGAAAAATAGCAAATACGACTTCTTGCAGCTATTATTCAGGGAAAAATAGCCGGCAGAAGGCCACCCGGCCGAAAAAGAAATCGTGGCTAAAGAGTATAACGCCAATGGTACGGGAAAAGTACCCGATCTCTTTTCCGAGCAGCAGTGTCCAAGGTGCAGATAGCCCTAATGATTGCCAACCTCCGATAGGAGACGGCATTTCAAGAAGAAGAAGAAGAAGAAGAATAATAATATAAGTAATACTCGGACCTCATTTTCTCGTTTCTCATCAAACTACTTCCCGCCAACGTCTTAATAAACGTTGGTAAACATTTTTATACAACTTTAAATCCCATTAAAAACTGAAAGCAACAGATAAAGTACAGGAACTTAACCTAAATCTCTGAAAAGTCATCTTGTGACCCGCTTTTTAAAAACTCATAATAGAAAAAGGATCTTTTCTTTGGAATGGACAATAGGCCATTACTAACTGTGGGTACTCGGCCTATAATCACCAGCAAGCGTTGGGGGACAGTGTCGTAACTAGGGATCGGATACAGGTGTCAGAATCTAATCAAGGGGATTTCTAAGGCAGTGAAAAAAGGACTACATTACTTTTTTACATTTAAGGAGACATTTTCTAGTGTGGAGACCAATGGCAAAACTAACTAAGTGTAAATTTGACAAAAAATATTATTAGTATACATATGTCTAAGTTTTTAATATTGACATTTTATATTGTTGGAAGGCCACCCCGTATAATACCATATTAATAGGATCCATGTATAATCCGTGGGAAAATCATAGCTCAACGGGTTGCAAAGCTGAAGTGGCAATGGACAGGCATGTAAAACCAAAAGACGTAGGGGTCCCAAGATCTAAGTTTCAAGGTCAAAATTCAACCCGTAAGTGGGTAAAATAGAGGGTTGAAATTGGTATAATCCACGCAGACGAGGTCGCGGGCATAGGCTTAGTATAGGTTTTTTTTTAAATTCAGATACAAGTTAGCCCTTGACTGCAATCTCACCTGGTGGTAAGTAATGATGCAGTCTAAGATGATAGCAGGCTAACCTGGAAGGGGTATAGCAGTTTTTTTTTTTAATTTTTTTATTAAACACATATCCCTTTGGTTTCTACCTACATTTTTTCGTTTATATACATTTTTGGTATACATTTTTGGTATACATTTTTGGTGGTTGGTATACATTTTTTTCGTTTTACATAAGTGGATAATGTATTTGTTGGAGCTGCGTGGAGTCCCGCCCTGGTACAGGACACTGGCTATGTAACTGTGCAAACGAAATATAATTATTGGGGCGGAAATAAAATTAAAACTCCCAAGGAAGATGCCCGCCTCGCCAAGATAATTGGTCGGGAAAGCAGAAAAACAAGATAAAATTAATGTGCTGCCATCAAAACACTTCAACGGTTCTTAATTAAGATCCCACTTGGAACGCTTTGTTTCGCCTTCTTACAAAGAAACGATCATTTCTGGACTTTATGAGCATATTTACAGAAAAACTACATCAGAGCTAAAAACAGTAATTCTACCTTCTTTTCTACTATTCTTATCACTTAACAGCTATAGCACACGAGGTGGCTATAGCACACGAGTATAGGTATGAAGTATCAGGATTGCGGAGTTTCCGCACCTGGTTAGCGCGGAGCAAAGCGCAGGGGGCTGCGCGGTTGTGCGGGGAATTCCCTCTCCGATTGGTAACTCCACAAACCATTAAACCAACAAACCAACAAACAAACACACTTTTACATTTATAATAAGGGTACTCTGATTATATAGTTATATTATTGTGATACCTGAGGATACCGGATTTCTGTAAAAATGTGTAGTTTCATAGTGACACAGGCTCCAAGATTTGTATGTAAATTTTTGAAAGAGTGTAACTTTAAAACTACACATTTTTACAGAAATCTAGAAAGCCACAGACCTAGATACGATAGCTTATTCATCAAAATCAGCTTAATTAGGATCAATTTTTTGTTATTTCAACAACATTCAGGTATGAATTCTTATGTGGTATGAACTTTCTATACAAATAGGAGTTAATTGTTGTATATTTTTTTAGGTTCCGTGCCTCAAAAGGAAAAATGGAACCCTTATAGGATCACTTCGTTGCCTGTCTGTCGTGTCTGTCAAGAAACCTATAGGGTACTTCCCGTTGACCTAGGATCATGAAAAGTGACAAGCGGGTAGGTCTTATAATTAGCACGTGTGCTAATTATAAGACCTACCCGCAAGGAAAAATAGGAAAACCGTGAATTTATCACAAAAACGTATCATGTAAAAGGGCTTTACCTGTACTTTCTAAAACAGGGTTTTATTTATTTTTGTGCATAATAGTTTTTGATTTATCGTGCAATATGTCTAAAAATACGTCTGTAGTACGGAACCCTCGGTGTGCGAGTCTAACTCGAGCTTGGCCAGCTTTTTGTGTATGAAATTTTATACAAAAAAGAAATGAAAACCCCGTAAGGGTAGTAGATAGGGTGTCTTATAGCTGTGATAGGACTGATAGTCGACAGAGACGAGCTTTTTAATAGATATAAAGGTAGGTACTTCAAACGATGTGTTATAAGATTTTTTTGAACCTAAAAAAGAACACGATTTATTGCAATACTTACTCGTAATATGAAAATACTTTAGAATTTCCATTTCTCGAGCATTATCTCGTACAATAACAAATTTGAATTTGATACAGAAATAAGTAAAAGCTTTTAAGAACTTTTGTGTTTGAGATTCTTTTATTAAATTATGAGTTTCCGTTTCCCGTAGATACATTTCGTTAATGTATAATTTTGTTAATTGTTTGTTAATTTTAATTGAAAAATAGAATTTTGTACCACGACTCTGTTGTTGTGAGCGATAGAGCCATAATCATCAACATCGTCATCATTAACCCATTGCCGGTTCACTACAGAACACGGGTCTCCTCTCAGAGTGAGAAGGGGTTTGGCCATAGTCTACCACGCTGGCCATGTGCGGATTGGCAGACTTCACACACCTTTGAGAACTATGGAAAACTCTAAGGCATGCAGGTTTCCTCACGATGTTTCCTTCACCGTTAAAGCAAGTGACATTTAATAAATTAAAACACACATAGCTCCGAAAAGTTAGGGGGTGGTTAGATCGAACTCCCGACCTCCGACTAGAAGGCGGACGTCCTAACCACTAAGCTATCACAGCTTTATTATACTGGGTACTGATTAGAAAAGACAGAGCCACAAAGCATCTCTTTACCTAATCCAACACGTGATCGCTACAGCCTCCAGCATCCCTAACATGAAAACTCATATTTTGTCAATTATTTATGGGCCATTCGTGGAGTCCCAACATCTTCCCGGCCGGACTAACGCACAAAATTGTTTTTTACAGCCGCCGGCATGGCGTTGATATGAGGAAAATTGGTTTATGGTCCGATATGGCTTTTTATATTATTATCTGAATTTCAAAGTTTATTCTATGAGAAAATATAAAGGGGAAAAACTAGCCACCTTAACTGGTCAAAGATTCAGTACTTAGATACTTATATTATACTAGCTTATTCCCTCGACTTCGTCCACGTGGACTACACAAATTTCAAACCTCTATTTCACCCCTTGAATGGGTTTAATTTTCAAAAACCCTTTCTTAGTGGATGTCTACGTTATAATAGCTATCTGCATGCCAAATTTCAGCCCGATCCGTCCAGTAGTTTGAGCTGGGTCAGTCAGTTACCATTTCCTTTTATGTATATAAGATTTATTGGAATAGTTTAATTATTGGCATTAATAACTACACAGACGGACAGACTGGAGGAAACTATGAGTTCCTTAACTATACGGATCCCTGCTTTGACTGCGGAACTCTAAAAAGATATAAGCCTATTCGCTACCGTAAAGCTATAATTCGCCATTCTTGCAAAGTATTATGTGTAATATGATTCAACCGTAACCTTAACATTGCCTTATAGGTTTTTTATTGCACATTTTAACACAGGCCTTGAAAAATGGTGACCTCCAAACTTAATAATAAATGCATCTTTAAATGGAATGTAACTTACGTTTACATTATAACAAAAGGTACCACTACCTACCACCTACGCCTTTTCCCTAAAAGAGATTGTCCATTTTCTTAGGAGCTTTGGGCCCCCCCTAATATAATTGTTATGTCACCATGGTTTTAATTTTATTTTATAGACAAATAATTAACTCTTTATATTCTGCAAACTATTTCTATTTATTCACCCTGGTTATAAAGAAATCTTATTTTTTGTATTGCTGATATTGAGGTTATATTTAATTAATACTTCTTCAAAATAAATGCATGTTTACGATTCTAACTGTAATTGTGGATATTTTCAATAATAAAGTGAAAAAAAGTCGTTATAAAACATAATCGTAAAAAAATAACACATTTTTAAAAAAATTAATTTAAGTTTTGACACGACGCCACAAAAGAGGGCCCGTTCACGGGCGATCTCCTATCCTTGTTTGTTTGTATACACTATACTAGACTAGTACCTACTGTAGTTTTCCTTGGAAAAACGACTTAGCTTTGCGATTATCCCGGCCGGTGTAGCTGACACAACTCTGAATAATCAGTAGGTTATTATAAACGCGAAAGTGTGTTTGTTTTTGGTTTATTGGTTTGTTGTTTTGCCCTTCAATCACGTCGCAACGGTGCAACGGATTGACGTGAATTTGGATCATAGGTATAAAGACCTGGCGAGTGACATAGGCTACTTTTTATCCCGCAAAATCAAAGAGTTCGTGCGGGATTTTTAAAAACCTAATTCCACGCGGACGAAGTCGCGGGCATCAGCTAGTAATTTATAAATATAATGATAATTAAAATTATAATAATTATAAATAACTAGCTAACGCTCGCGACTTCATACCCGTGGATTTAAGTTTTTAAAAATCCCGCGGGAAGTCTTTGATTTTCCGGGATAAAAAGTAGCCTATGTCACTCTCCACGTCTTTAACTATATCCATGCATAAAATCACGTCGATCCGTTGCTGCGTTGCGACATGATTGAAAGACAAACCAACAAACTTGGAGAGTGATAATTATAGGCTACTTACTTCTTATCGCGGAAAATCTAAGAATTCCCACGGGATTTTTCATGCGGACGAAGTCGCGGGGATCATCAAGTTTGTTTAATAAATACAGGATAGACTTTGCGATGTGCTTGAACTTCCTAGGGTATATTTTAGCGGAATGACGAGCTGTTAACAGCATGTTAACACAAAATTGTGACATTTACCTAAGCGTCGTGGTGTCGTCATTCCATTAACCTAAATAGAATTCCATTTAGCCGAGTCCTACCTACCTACCTAATGACGTGCCTCTAGAGCAAGTGAAAACCTCACGGGCGGGTCAACGAGTTGGCGAAACAGGGCTTAGGCTCGAAACATACTGAGCAAGTTGTGCGTACTATAGCGTACTATTTAAGTCCCGCAAATTGCTATTGCGCTGGAACCATGTCTCATTAACATCGAAATGACGTCATTTTGACGTCATTTGACGTATATACCATCAGCTCGAAACTTCAGTCTAGTGCTGACATCACTAAAATGGCGGCCACGCGCATTAGCAATTTGCGGAACTTAAACAGGTTAAAATTTTAGAACGCTAGCAAAAACGAAGACAGGTGACAGTATTGACGTAATACCAGATTGATGCCACAAAAAACCTGTATTTTTAATCTGTTTTTTAAAAGTTCGCAAATCGCAATGTATTGCAAATAAAACATACTGACTGACGCTCTAGGTCAAAGAATGTCAATAGTCAATGCCGCGGCCTCAATTATTATTATTCCTCGTCGTAGGTGGGGCATTGACCCCGAGTCTTGCACGCTATACATTTCGGTTTTGAAAGAAGAATCACCAAAATCGGTTCATAATTGACGGAGGAATCGCGTAAAATACATACTCGTACAAAAAGAACATAGGTAGTAGGTACAGTCGAATTGAGAACCTCTTCCTTTTTTGAAGTCGGTTAAAAATACAATGTTGTTGCATTTTATTTTAGAGCCTCGATAGCTCGGTTAAGGGAGCGGACTGAAAACCGAAAGGTCGCCGGTTCAAATCCCACCCGTTGCACTATTGTCGTACCTACTCCTAGCACAGGCTTTACACTTAATTGGAGGTAAGGGGAATATTAGTCAGCAATTAACTTGGCTAATATTCTTTAAAAACCCGGCCAAGTGCGAGTCAGGCTCGTGCAACGAGGGTTCCGTACTACAGTCGTATTTTTTCAACATTTTAATTTAAAAAAAAACTGTTTTAGAATGCACAAATGAACTGTGGGGTATCATATGAAAGGTCTTCATTAAATGAAGACCTTTCATATGTTACCCCACTTGATATAATAGTCTTACTTCGACAATTGAAAATAGTAATTATTAGGTTATGACCACAATTTAATTTTTTTTGTGTGATACTACCTAACCACAAATTCACAGCTTCAGATTTTTCCCCGAATGTCTGCTATAAGACCTACCTACCTGCCAAACATGATTCTAGGTCAACAATAAGTACCCTGTAGGTTTCTTGACAGACCGACAGACAGACAGAGTGATCCTATAAGGGTTCCGTTTTTCCTTTTGAGGTACGGAACCCTAAACAAAACTCAAGACTTGCTATACATATAGTACTTAATACACGTAGGTATACCCACAAGGGGAGGTCTATATGACCATGTCAAGGTGGTCCAGCTGGCTGCAAGAGGGTTTTCCCTTACCCACTGGTTTGAAAGTTAAACTGTTACTATTTACCAAACCCAAAATGAATCAACGTGTCTTACATAACTCTTAGTTTGAAGGCGAACCTATTAAAGCCTCTAAGTAGGTATATATAATACTAGCTTATGCTCGCGACTTCGTCCGCGTGGACTATACAAATGTCAAACCTCTATTTTACCCCCTTGCCCCCCTACTCAAGGGGTTGAATTTTCAAAATTCCTTTCTTAGCGGATGTCCATGTTATAATAGCTATCTGCATGCCACACCGCCCACAGCCCAATCTGTCCAGTAGTTTGAACTGTGCGTTGATAGATCAGTCAGTCAGTCATTCAGTCACCTTTTCCTTTTATATATTTTTAGATTATGTTGTTGTCCCATATAACTAGCTGACCTATCCCGGCTTCGCTCGGATGGCTATGTCACTCTCCGAGTCTTTAACTATAACCAATATTAACCATGCAAAAAATCACGTTGATCCGTAGCTCCGTTGCGACGTGATTGAAGGACAAACCAACAAACCAATAAACCAACAAGCAAACACACTTTCGCATTTATAATATGGGTAAGTAGTGATATGAATATCGCGTGTGTCGGTATAGATACCATTGTTTCGTGTTTATTTCCCGCAATTATAGCTATCTACCTAGATTTATCTTACAGTAATACAATTTGTAGGTACCTAGATAGGTATTTATTGTTCATACGAATTAATTTTATAGGTTTTTTTGTGCATTAGGATGACCTCTTTTGTAGAGTTCCCGATTTTAATTTCCGGGTTTGTTAGAGCTAGCGCGCACTACGGTAAATTTTCGTACCTTTTTTTCCCGCAAAATCTGTGAACTTTAAAAGCGCGCACTGCGGAATTAATTCCGCACCGGATTCTCATGGCTATCGTAACTCTAGCTATCTACTTAGATTTATCTTACAGTAATACAATTTGTAGGAAGGTGGCTGTATATTGTTCGTACGAATTAATTTTATAGGTTTTTTTGTGCATTAGGATGACCTCTTTTGTAGAGTTCCCGATTTTAGTTTCCGGGTTTTTTAAGTGTTAATTTAATATAGGAAGTACCTAAGTACCAAACATCTGATATTATTTCAGTTACCGTAGCTAATAAGTATAGGCAAAGGTAAAGTTTGCTAGTTTGGATGTAGAGGGTAATCTCCGAAAGTAATATTATGAATGATTCGATGATCCGATTCCTTCACTGATACATTATCTCAGAGCGTTTTAATTAAATTATATCACGTAAACAAAGTCGCGGGAAAATGCTAGTTATAATAATTGAGCTTTGGCAGGGGATTGCCATGATACTAAATGTCTGGCAATGCAGGACGTGATTTCTAATACTATTCTGAAGTAAGATTTTTCTACCTTTATTACCCACCACCACCACAGCCACCATGATCAAAACAAAACTTTCCTGCCAGTGTTGGGGAAAATATGCAGAGAAACTTTTAGCTTTTTAACCGACTTCAAAAAAAGGAGGAGGTTCTCATTTCGTCGGAATCTTTTTATAAAATAATGAAGGTCTGGTATGCGCTGGCTCTTAGTCCATCTGATCAGTAGGTAAGTACATTATCATGCTGCGCTGTTTTGGATAGACCTTTGACCATCAATGACCACCCACGACTCAAGATTGTTTCATGGTTGAAAACGTAGACAAACGAACAAAGGACGAAGGCGTCCTAAAGCCATGACTTACTATTGAATATGGTATATCGCCATGCAAATAATAAACTAATGGACTTGTAACAAATTATTATCATGATGTTCTACGTTTTATATTCACTCCATGTATTCACCATTATCCTTGCCGAATTAAGATATATTGTTAGACTGAACGCACCGCAAGAATGGCAACTGTTCTTCCGTAGTTGTGAATACTTTATCTAGTACGTTAGTACTATTAGGTATATTATATTCTGTGATCTAAGTATAGTACCTACGCGACAGGTTTAGATGGCAAAGAATAATATTATTATACAGTCGAAGACTATGTATTACATAGTCTTCGACTGTATAAAAGGAAAAGGTGACTGACTGACTGATCTATCAACGTACTGCTCAAACTACTGGACGGATCGGGCTGAAAGGCATGCAGATAGCTATTATGACAGAGGAGGCATCCGCTAAGAAAGGATTTTTGAAAATTCAACCCCAAATGTCATCTCGACCTGACGTGTCGCATACTATAGGTAAGTATGTATTGTAATTAATCATCATCATGATCGACCCATCGCCGGCCCACTACAGAGAACGGATCTCCTCTCAGAGTGAGAAGGGCTTAGGCAATAGTCTGTCCGCGCTGGTCCAGTGCGGATTGGGCCAATCCGATTGGCTTCACACACCTTTGAGGACATTAACAGAAGGAGAACTCCCAGACATGCAGGTTTCTTATCAGGTTAGCGCGGGAGCTATGCGAGTGTACGGGGCGTCTCCACCCCGATTGCCATCTCAACCTCTCACGTACTATATTATGTAAATAGCTGATAAAACTGATCTACGGTGATTATGCGCGGGAGTGCGTAAAAACCAGCGTGTGATCTTGAACAGTATTCTTACAGTCGTATAAATGCGAACGTCTCATATTGCTGCCTTTATAACTGGTGTGACTTGTAGAGTGTAAACCTATCAGTGCGTGCCGTGTTATTGAAGTGATTTTATTTTGTTAAAATTAAGTGGTTTTGAAAGTTAATTAAAATAAAAACATAGGTAGTTTAAGTGTGTATATATAGGACTGAACTGTTGTTTTTGTTACTTAGTTATTAAATATAGGTTTTGTGCTGAAAATGTATTTTCTGGTGAGTGAAGTGTTATTAAAATTATAGATCTAACGATTTTCGTGTGGAGTTAGAATTTTCTTACCTTCATTCAGCTGTGATAGCCTGTTGGTTAGGACGTCCGCCTTCTAATCGAGGTCGAGGGTTCGTCCCGGGCACGCACCTCTAACTTTTCGGAGCTATTGCGTTTTAAGTAATTATATATGGAAAACATCGTGAAGAAACCTGCATGCCTGAGAGTTTTCCATAATGTTCTCACAGGTGTGTGTGTCTACCATGGCCAGCGTGGTAGAATATGGCCTAAACCCTGAGAGGATATCTGTGCTCTGTAGTGAGCCAGCTATGGGTTGATCATGATGATGATAAGCTAGCTTTATTTGCACAGTTAGCTTATTACAATTTCGCAGGGATCTCTAATATTTTTGAAAATAAAATATAGCCTAGTTACTCAGGAATAATGTAGCTTTCTACTGGTGAAAGAATTTTCAAAATTGGTTCAGTAGTTCCAAAATTGCTTCCCACAAACAAACTTACAAACTTTACTTCTTTATAATATTAGTAGGAATAGAAGTATAGATTTATCTTTAACTAGCTTATGCTCGCGACTTGGTCCGCGTGGACTACATAAATTTCAACTCCCTATTTTACTCTTTCAAAAATCCCTTCTTACCAGATGCCTACGTCATAATTTTTATCTGCATGCCGAATTTCGGCCCAATCCGTCCAGTAGTTTCAGCTGTACGTTGATAGATGAATCAGTCAGTCAGTCAATCACCTTTTCCATCAAATGTATTTTTAAGACTAGCCAATAGCTCTCGGGAATACTGAACTCAATATCGGTGACAGAATTTTCAGAAGCACATCTTTAGTGCCAGAGGTTATCTCTTACTCAGAAAGTCACACTTTCATAAGTCCTAAGTAGATATAAAGAAAATAATTTAATCAGTGAAGATTTATGCAGTGTGCAAGAATGCAGGCACCATAACAGTACTTACACCTAATTATTTCGAAATTGTAACAATAATTAGAATTACTTATGCATTTATTTCGTTAACAGAACATAATCGTGCTGCTATGGTCAGTGAGCATGACACTGTGTCTCGTGGACAACGACCTTTACACCTCCACAAGTAGGCGCGGCGGATATGGCTTGCTGAAACCTGGCTATGATGGAGGATACGGTGGGGGATCCGGCGGAGGATATGGTGGGGGATACGGCGGAGGATATGGCGGGGGACACGGCGGGGGATACGGTGGAGGATACGGCGGTTCTGGATACGGAGGAAACTACCCTGGTCAATACCAGGGTGGTTATGGAGGTACGATTCAAATTCATAACACATTTCAGTTGGTATTTAAATAGCTGCGGTAGTGGGACGAAGCCACCACATAATATCTAAGTAGTAGATTTTAAAGTGTCAAAAAAGATAAGATATTTGTCGTTTGCGCATTGTGACGTCATTATTCGCATTCCGCACAGCCGTGAGGTTAATAATTAATTAGGTATGTCAAAAATAAATAAACATCATGATTTTTAGGGTTCCGTATTTTAAATTATCCCATAAACTACCACTATACAAAAAATGCCATCATTACAATATTATGCAGGTCTTGGACTACAGTCCAAGACCTGCATAATGTTCCGCTACATTGCTGCCTAGCTCATATAAGCTTATAGAGATTGTATGGGGACCAGTAGTGCCGCGACAGCACTGTTGCGGCAGCACTGCTGCGTGCATCGTGGTTCGGAATCATACCTTAAGCACAGAATATGTAATTTAGTACTAACGTACCTTAATTCACCTATGTTTGTGTAAGTATAATATTATTAATGTCCTATCTGTGGTCCTACTAAGTAGTCATAACTCATAGGTGGTACGATTGACTGAAACGGCTCTTGGAGTAGAATGCTGGTTCCGAGGGGGTGACAGCGACGTTGAATTCCTTGGTATTGTCTCGTTCCCGCAACTCGTGCCCTACTCAGATTACCAAAATCCCTATCTCACGAGCCGTCTCAGTGAATTAGTATAGGACATAGGTATCTACTAGGTAGGTACTTATAATTTGGGTATTTTGTCTTGAGATCTACATTATTTACTTACTTCTTATTTCAGGCGGATACAACGGATATCCCGGAGGATATGGCGGATATGGACAGGGTAGTCCAGGATTTGGAGGAGGTAAATAATATTATCCTATACAGAAAACCCGTATTAATATTATTAATAAGGGTTTTCTGAAGGAAGTGAAGGAATAAACTTGCAAAAAGCAATTTAAAATGCCCTGCGGCGTTACAAAGAGACAAATATGTTCGTTGTGGTTTATTCCATAGTCAAAACCCTGATTTATCTATAGTACCTACGCGACAGGTCGAGACGGCAATCGGGGAGGGTACGCCCCGCACACCCACACAACTCCTGCGCTAACCGGTGCGGGCGAGCACGGGTGTGCGGGGCGTCCCCATGCCTCATACCCCAATTGCCATCTCGACCTGTCTCGTACTATACGTAAGTTTGTTTTAATTGACGTCCAAAGTTTAACGGTAACCGTAATCTTAACTTCTTAACGTAACTTTAATCAATTTCGACTAAAGTCGCTTAAGTAGGGCCAGGTTGCTTATTTAAGCAATCTGGCCTAATCTACTTAAGTGAAATCCTATCCGCGAAAAAAATTTAGGATTTAACGCTCTCTCTGTGTTACGTAATCCCATACAAATGATAGAGGTATTAACCATTTTGAGGCACCAACCAATCACAAACGGAACTAATTTTGAATGTTTTTTGATAACATTTAGGTACATTAGAATTTAATTTCGAATGCTTTTTGAAAACATATTTATGATTGGTTGGTGACTCAAAATGGTTAACGCCCACTGAGATTTTTGCCTCTATCATTGGAATTGGATTACATAACATAGAGAGCGCTATACTACTTCTTCCCGCGGATAGGGTGCAAGTAGGTACCTACTTACTTAAGATTTTTTTTTCCACAGGTTATCGCCCCAGCTATGACCGTCCCGGCTACAACTACCCCGGGTCATCAAGTTACCCTGGATCCGTGGGTTACCCCGGCTCAGTCGGTTATCCTGGCTCGAGCGGTTACCCAGGTTACAGACCCGGTTACCAAAGACCCGGGTATGACAGACCCTACAGCAACAATTACGGTGGTTACAGCGGTTTCGGTGACATTAGATCGCGATCGTTAAACCCAAAAGGGGATGACGTTAAAAAGTCATTGTAATTTTTTTAGGTTAAGTTCGTGTAAGATTTGTAAAATAAATTAGATGGCTATTCTTTTTTAGAAATAAAGTTATTTATGAAACTGTTTTCTTTTATAATATGTTTTAGACTGAAAAGATACATGATATAAATTATGATTATCTGAGGTACAATAATGCTAATTCTGGATAGTTCTGCAATCTGTTTGTCATGTTTGTGAACTATATTGACATGCCCTAATCATAATGATATCTTTTCTGGATAGAACATTGTGAAAAGGATGTGTGATTTTAGAACTGTCAATTTAGTTAAATTCCGAGATTTCGAACAACAGAATTAGCACTAGGTATAATCAGGTTTTATATCTATAATTTTAATTTTTCAAAGAAACAAAGTGCATTAATTAATAAATGAATTTTTATTAAATTAAATAATAATTATGACAAACCTACATCTAAAGAACTTCTTAAGTTTTTATAAAGATATTACAGTTTACGTTAATTTAATAACTACCTACCTATACTACAAAATCTCTTACTAAACTAAAAAAATATAATTGGTGCATAAGCATTGACCTCTACTAATACAAGTACGCTGGAGTTACTATTGACAAACTGTTTTTGAAGGAACGTAATTAAGTATCGCCATTTTGGTACTGATAGCATATATGCATGAATATGTCATTCAATGTTCTCAGCGTACATATTCAAAATCCTTTGATTTTTTATCGTTTTGTATTTTATGTCTTTTTTCTTGTACCTTTATTTGTATTTAAATTTATTATTAATTATCTAGTTAGTGTAAGTGGCACTGCCGTTCTAATAAGATATAAAAAATAAAATAAATAAATAAATGCATGATCAAATATACCATCACTACCCATATTTTAAATACAAAAGTGTTTGTATGTTGGTTAATTGGTTTATCCCACAATCACGTCGCGACGGAGCAACAGATTGACGTGATTTTTGCATGGGTATAGTTGGAAACCAGGACAGTGACAAAGTCTACTTTTTATCCCGGAAAATCAAAGAGATTCTACGGGATTAAAAAAAAATCTTAATCCACGCGGACGAAGTCGCGGGCATCAGCTTGTGAATTAATAGCACCAATTATATTCAACCGCTAAACCAATCGGACGTTATGGAATTAAAGGACGCAGCTCCGCTCTTCACGTTAGCGAAGTTGATGGACAGGGAACTGGGTCATCAGGTCCGATATAGCACGCGATATTTTTAAATTATCATGTTTTTTTTAATTATTCTCTTTAATAATGAATTCTAGTCCCATAAACTATCGCTATACAAAAAATCACTTCATTTTATTACTACAGTCCAGGACCCTATTTTAACAAATGACACGAGAGGCTTATGGTAACACAGAATGAAATAATAGGAAACACTGTATAAGATATTCTATCTCGTTCTCTCGCAGGCTAAATCCTATAGATATGTTCGTCTCTTTTAAGGCGAGTCACCGGAGCGGGCAGCGCGGCTTGTAATTACACCGCTTGGCAACGTTCAAATTATGTGTTTCAAACGTTAAATTTGAATTTAATAAATTATAGAAGTACTGTTGAAAACCAAAATTTAGCAGGTTCTCTGTAGTACTTAAAGACAAATATTTCCATGTAAAAACTATGCGCCAAGTCAGCAATTTTAGTATTAAATAATTCGTTTTAGACTTTTATTTTAGCTTCTTTCAAGATTTAATTTGATCGAGTGAAGTACTTCCTATTGTGTATCAAATTAGCATTTTCCTTAGACAATGTCTTCAGGTATATTGTATATTTTTAGCAAGGCCGTTATTTAATAGCAAATACCTAAAACATTTGATCTAGCGAACCAGTTTTTTCCGCTTAGCCTCGGTGACTCGCCTTAACCGCTAAACCAATCGGACGTCATGGAGTTAAAGAAGGACGCGGCGCCGCTCCTCGCGTTAGCGAAGTTGATGGGCAGGGAACTGGTCATCAGGTCCGATATGTCTGCGCGCGACTTGTTCGGACTTGCGGACACGGCTTTCTTCTTTACCTGATAAATAAAAAACCTTAGATTAATATACATAATTTAAGTTAAGGGCAATAAGTTAGTTTAAGGGCCGATATTAATAATAGTAAAATGAAAGTCTACAAAAATCGGGCTGTTACACAATGACGTTAAAGCACGGTTGCTTCAACAAATTTCAACAGACAAGTAACCAACAAGTAAGACAGACGGGCGTTACAGAACAAAACGACAAACAAAACAATTTTAACCAATGTATGTAACGATAACAAACGGTTCGAAACAACCTAGCCTTAATATAGGATGTTCAAACCTAAAACCAAGTCAACCCTCCCCCCCGATTGTGCAAGAAAAACGTATTCATCGTTATTGTAATCGTCAAAAAACTCTGTTCTTTGATTGGTTGATTCGCTGTTTACATTTTTTCACAGCCAATCAAAGGGCAGAATTTGTTAACGATTACGATAATGATGAATACGTTTTTCTTACAGAATTGGGGGGCGAGTCAAAGTCAAGTAAAAGAAACAACACTATTATTTTCGTGATGTAAATACAAATTCGCGGTTTTAGGATTTTTCCCTTTACTTGTGCTACTACAAGACATTGCTTGATACCTCCCAAATTTTATGATCCTAGATCAACGGGTAATACCTAATAGGTAAATTGAAGACCCATCAAGGTATCAGTCTTGACAGACCCGACAGACAGACAGACAGACAACGAAGTGATCTTGTCAGGGTTCCATTTCACGGAGAGGAGATATGGGACCATAAAAATGAATGTTAAAACTATATTAATGTGGGTTAAGTAGGATTAATAAGAATTAGGTTACTGAGGTAGTTATATTTGATTACAAAACTCAAATCACACGATTTACCAGATTCAGAATACGAAGCTATGATGTGGAAGTTCGTTCTGTATAAACAAAAATTTTAAACAACATGAAATTGAAAAACTAAAATTCGACTACAAACGGTAGGGCATAATATTATAACCTTACTGATTCTGAGCACAACCTAATTTTAGAGTATTCACATACTCTTCTTACTAATATAATATGAAGAGGACAGACGCAGTTTGACAGTTTTAAATTTTATTTTGAGATGGTAAAGCCCGTGATTTTAGCGCACAGTCGCGAGCCTACTGTTTAAATTTGTAGCGTGCACTAAAATTTAGAGTCTTTAAATGTTAAGTTCATGTTCTGTCCCTTTTTAGCATTGTTAAAAAGAAGAGGATGCAGATACTCTAAATTTAGTTTAGAGAAAGACAACGGAATCGGTGCCATAGTCTATATTAATATTACAAATGCGAAAGTTTGTCTGGATGTCCCTTCTTTTTTATGTAGAAACATTTGACGCCTGCCAGTGACGTCGAAGCTTCGACGTTTTGTTACTAGAGATTGTGTAAGTATATTAGAATTGTCCAAGAAATGTTCTATTTTGTAAAATTGTAAGTCTTTTAGAAATACTTACGGGTTTTTCTTGCTTCTTATGCAAATTGGCCGGAGTGGCGACGGGTAGTATGGAGAACCAGTGTGAGTCGGCCGAAGCCAGCAAGGAAGCCGCCTTGTCACCCGTACCACCGGATAAAACCGGTTTTGTGCCGATTATACCAGTTATTTGGCCGTGGTGAAGAATCATACTGCCTAATAGCGTCTGAAATGGTAACATAATGTTTACGTTCTGGGTTCGATTCCCGTCAGGGAAAATTGGGAATTGTATAATTTCTAATTTTTTTCTGGTCTGGTCTGGTAGGAGGCTTCGGCCGTGGCTAGTTACCATCCTACCGACAAATTCGTGACGCCAAGCGATTAGCGTTTTGGTACGATGCCGTGTAGAAACCAAAGAGGTATAAGTTTAATAAAAACTGCCATTCCTATACCCGCTTAGTTAGCCCGCTTCCATCTTTTTTTTTTGCTAGGAGTAGGTACGGCAATAGTGCAACGGGTGGGGTTCGAACCGGCGACCTTTCGGTTTTCAGTCCGCTCCTTTAACCGTTGAGCTATTGAGGCTCTTAAACTGCATCATGACTTACCACCAGTAGGTCGATTTCGTAAAACCTGAATCAATCATTATTACAATCTCAATTGTTCTGATTGGCTGAATTTGTGCGATTGTTGTTGCAACAATGCATTGTAGCCACTAGTGAGCGAGCGTCAACCAATCAGAGGTGATTGCGATCGTGACATTGTAGCTGTCATTCTACCGCAATCGAGGTCCTGGCATCTGGTCAGTGGGCGTTAACCATTTTGAGTGACCAACCAATCACCAACCAAACTTTGTTACCGAATTGAATTTCGAACTTTTTTTTAAACATAGGTTCTCTAATAGAGTAGTACGGAAAACAGGTTCGTTTGTGATTGGTTGGTCACTCAAAATGGTTAACGCCCACTGACTTTTTTGTCTTTGTCACTTGTATGGGATTACGTAAGAGAGAGAGCCCTATACTAACCTTTCTCCGTGGACAGAATATAATGAACATAGGTACCTGTTTTAATTAATTAAATATCACTTGCTTTAACGGTAAAGGAAAACATCGTGAGGAAACCTGCATGCCTGAGAGTTCTCCATAATGTTCTCAAAGGTGTGTGAAGTCTACCAATCCGCACATGGCCAGCGTGGTAGACTATGGCCAATACCCTTCTCACTCTGAGAGGAGACCCGTGCTCTGTAGTGAGCCGGCGATGGGTTGAACATGATGATGATGATGAGGTACCTGGACTCTTTGAACGGATCTCTTCAAGTTGGCCTGTATGTACGGATAGAAGACGTCGTAATCAAACGGATCGATCTTCTGACGTAAAAACTCGCACATTTCCTGAGAAAACTCTATGGCCCTTTTGTTTTCTCGAGGCACCATTAACAACGTCATATGTCGCACGTCCATTAGTAACTGAAGCGCACATCTGAAAGAAAAGTTTTTTTATTTTCAAAATCACCATAAAATGGAAGAAAGGCTCAAGATATAGTCCGCGACCGGTCGAGATGCCAATCGGGGTATGAGGCGGAGAAGCATCCAGTCAAGTGATAGCCATACACCGTCAAGTGTGCATGACATCACGAATACTGACAGCCATACACCGTCAAGTTTACTGGACGCCGCTTCAAGTCCGCTACAAACTTGACCGGTAAACTTGATCGTGTATGGCCAGCGTTTTTTTTTTTTTTTTTTTTTTTCCTACCATAAAGCACCATTATAAAATGGCAGCTTTATTACTACTACCATCTAGCCTATGGGCTAATAAGTAATATTATTCTAGCTTAAACTTCTACTTATGATTAATTTTTAAATCTAATTTACAGTCCAATAACTGTCCTTAGTTTATTCTAACACGTACTTACAGTTCACTATGTTCTTGTGACCTAGAAAAATAAAGTAGCACAAGCACTATTACACAAACGCTGCACTTATGTACTTTTTAACACTAATTCGAACGGCTTGGTTCTTTTGAGCCTCCTTTTGATATCCATGTTATCTAGAAGCTTCACAGCCTCCAAATTAACATGATGGCGAAGTCGATGTTGGTGAGCTTCTGCGTACTTTTGGATGATTTTGTTTACGAACTCTATCTTAAGGTCCCTGTGGAGATCGTGATTTCTTACATACCAGGGTGCATTTGTTATTTCCCTGAGTACTTTGTTCTGGAATCTCTGTATTACTTGAACATTGGTCGGTTTAGTACACCCCCAGAGTTGTATACCATACGTCCATACAGGCATCAGAACTTGCTTGTATAGCATAAGTTTATTATGTAATGAGAGCGTGGAATGCCTTCCAAGCAGCCAATACATTTTTTTGTAGCGTAATTCTAACTCCTCACGTTTCTTTTTAACATGAGCTTTCCATCGAAGCTTTGCGTCAAGCGTCATACCCAAGTACTTCGCTGTATTTACGTAGGGAATAAGTTGCCGATTTAGATAAATTGGGTGATATTTTGGTAACTTATTGGTAAAATCTATATGCATAGATTTCGACTCGTTTAGCTTAATTCGCCACTTTATAGTCCAATCGTTGACTTTATTTATGGCAGCTTGAACTTTTTCTACTGCTTCTTCGTGACTTTCTCCAGTTGCTATTATGGCAGTATCATCAGCGAATGTTGCAATAGTGTTATTTTCTAGTGCTGGAATATCACAGGTGTATAATAAGTACAGGACCGGACCTAAGACACTTCCTTGTGGTACCCCAGCTTTAATTTCTTTGAGTTCAGAATACGCATCTTCTTGACGGACTCTAAACCATCTATTTGAGATGTATGATTCAAGAATATCTGCAAATGACTTTGGTAGCATATTTCTGAGTTTATAGATAAGCCCTTCGTGCCACACTTTATCGAAAGCTTGCGCTACGTCTAAAAAGACTGTAGAACACACTTTCTTATTTTCTAATGATTTCTCTATTATGTCAGTAATTCTGTGGACTTGATCTATCGTTGAGTGTTTTTCACGGAATCCAAATTGGTGATCTGGTATTAATTTTCTCTCCTCTAGTATAGGTTTTATTCTTTTGAGTAACAGTTTTTCAAATAATTTTGAAATAACTGGTAATAAAGAGATTGGTCTGTATGATGTTGTTTCATGGGGTGGTTTCCCCGGTTTAGCGATCATAATAACTTCAGCAACTTTCCATAACTCAGGTACATGTCTTAGTCTAAATGATGCATTTATGAGATTGGTAAGTTTCACTAAAGCTTTCCGAGGTAGGTTTTTTAAAATTTCTCCGGTAATGAGATCATATCCTGGAGATTTTTTTTTGCTTAAATTGAACTTTATTTCTTCAGATACTTCCTTTGGTGTCACAAGTCTGATATTTTGCAGGTCATCTTGTCTTTCTTCATTCTCACTGAAATCAATTGTATGGCCCTCATTTGGTTGGAATATATCTTCCAGATGCTGAGCGAATCTATTAGCTTTTTGAATGTTATTGATAGCCCATTTTCCATTTGATTCTTTAATAGGTGGTATATGTGTGATAGGTCTTTTTAGATTACCTGTTACTTTCCAAAGAGAATAGTCAGTTTCTCGGTCATTGGTCAAGCTTCGTAGGTAATCATTTAACTTAGTGTCATTATGACTTTTGATTGCTTTCTTGATTGTTTTCGCGAGTTTGTTCAGTATTCTTTTGTCTTGTGGCGATCTCGAGGCATGGCCTCATGGTATATGGCCAGCGTGACGATTTTTTTTTAAAGAATATTAGCCATATTAAATGACTAATATTCCCCTTTCCTCTCCAACTAAGCGTCAAGCTTGTGCTAGGAGTAGGTACGACAATAGTGCAACGGGCGGGGTTTGAACCGTCGACCTTTCGGTTTCAGTCCACTCCTTTACCGGTTGAGCTATTGAGGCTCTACGGTTCACGATATACACATACATCCTGCTGACAGACAGACGGACGGACGGACGGACAGAGGAGACTTAGTAATAGGGCCCCGTTGGCACCCTTAGGGAACGGACCCCTAAAAATTGAAATTTTATTTTACCTTTGGTTTATATCCGTCTCTTTTTCCCTAATGACTTTGTTATAATGCGCGAAGGTGATGGATATAGTTTTCTCAATAAACGCGGTGTGTATTTCAGTGGGTAAGGTATGCGGGACCACTTCGTCCAGTATTCTACTGACAGCGTAGAGGTACTCTTGTAGTTTCATAGAAGGTCCGGCTGGTACCTTTATAGTTGATTCTATTGCGTTTCCTTCTTCATCTTTTTCCTCGATTTTGATTAGGTCCCATTGCTGTTGAAATAAATGTTTTATTAGGGGCTGATTTTTAAATAAAAAATAAAAAAAAATCTTTTTTATTCAAATAAACTTTTACAAGTACTTTCGAATCGTCAGATGCATCTATCTACCGCTGGTTCGGAATGACTTTCCTACCGGGAAGAACCAGCAAGAAACTCGGCGGTTGCTCTTTTCAAATATTTGATATAGGTACAAGATTGTAAAAAAGTATTTGCAGTCTTGAGCGTTGCTGGAACGAGCTGCAGGTTTACGTATACATTTATTTTTGATAGATTAACGGCTTTGTGATAGTTCTGATAAGTTTAAGTGATTTTGTAAAGTGGTGATAGTAAAAAATACCCGGCTGAGTTTGTTGTGGGTTCTTCTCAGACTTGGGCGCGTTTGGAACCCTCGTAGCTTTAGTTTTAAGTAGGTAATTAATTATCACCACTATATCATCTTAAAAATTAACAATTTTGACCATCAGTAAGCGTAACATGTTACCTATTCTGAAATAATTTGACTTTGACTTTGACATCATGATCAACCCATCGCCGGCTCACTACAGAGCACGGTATAAGAAGGGTTAGTCGACCACGCTGTCCAAGCGCGGATTGATACACACCTTTGAGAACATTATGGAGAACTCTCAAGCATACAGGTTTCCTCCCGATATTTTCCTTCATCGTTAAAGCAAGTGATATGCAATTTCTTAAAACGCACATAACTCCGAAAAGTTAGAGGTGCGTTCAGGGATCGAACCTCCGATCTACCGATTCAAAGGCGGACATCTTAACCACTATGACTATCACGGCTTAGAAAAGTAAATGTAGAAAAGAAAAGAACAATATTTTTAGGGTTCCGTACCTCAAAAGGAAAAACGGAACCCTTGTAGGATCACTTTGTTGTCTGTCTGTCTGTCGGTCTGTCAAGAAACCTACAGGGTACTTCTCGTTGACTTAGAATCATAAAATTTGGCAGGTAGATAGGAAAAATCTGAAAATCACGAATTTGTGGTCACATTACACAAAAAAAATTAAATTGTGGTCATGAACTAATAATTAGTATTTTCAATTTTCAAAGTAACCATATCAAGTGGGGTATTATATGAAAGGGCTTCACCTGTACATTCTAAAACAGATTTTTATTTATTTTATGCATCATAGTTTTTGAATTATCATGCAAAATGTCAAAAAAATACGACTGTAGTACGGAACCCTCGGTGCGCGAGCTTGACTCGCATTTGGCCGGGGTTTTTTGTCTTACCATCATTAAATAATCTATATTAGCTTCCAACGTAAATTCCTGAGGCAGCCCCTGAGTCAACTCCCTCATTTTCCCATCAACAATCCCCAACCACTTTTCCCAACACAGAGCACAATTCTTCTTCAAAACCACACAAATATCGTTCCAGCACTTGACTTCGGCATCAGTTGGGAGGTCCTCGTTGATATAACATTTACGGAGGTTGGGCATAAGGTCGGTTGTTGCTTGGATGAAGCGCGCGGTGTATATTGCGGTGGTCTTCCTTTGCAGTTCTGTTGATTGGAGGGTTGGTTCCTCGAAACAGGCCTTTATGTAGAGGAGCATGCTGTAACAAGCAAATCACTACCCATATTACAAGTCGTAATAATAAAAACTAAAATGCACGACTGCACCGCAAAAAATGGCGCCATATAGCCCCATTACTCAATTTTTTCCTAAAAATTTAGTCAGTGTGGCTAATTTCGTTGTACACAAACTCTAAACTAAAATGACACGTCTAAATCTATTGCTATCCCTTTCATAGTATTGCTTGCGGAAAAGGAAAGCACTAGATTTAGACCCGTTCATTTAGTTTAGTTTAGAGATTGAGTACAAGAGAATCGGCCCCATTGTCTCTCGAAATGATATAATGATTCTAAGGGTAGTTACAGTTCAAGACAGTTAGGGAACTTCTAACAAAACATCGAAGCTTTGACGTCACTGGCAGGCTACAAATGTAAATTTGACGCTAGGTCACCCTATTTTTCGTTGATTTGAAAGAAAGAAAACAAGATCATTTTCGAAAGCTTTGCCATACATGACCACTTAAACCTACGAGTTAGGTTATCCCGGCGTCTCTAGCCTCTAATACTTGAGCAGTAAAGTCAAAAGACCTCAAGCTCAGTTACCTCTGTATATTCCTATCCGAAGTGTCCCTCAAGTACTGCTCAATGTCAACTCTGTCCACAAACACTTGCTGCAAATCTTCTTCCTCGTCATACGCGAACAGCTTCTCTTTACTCTTTCTCTCTTCGTACAAATAGTCCTTCAAGTCTTCTAGAAGCTTCTGCAGTTCGTCGTCTAGGCTTTGACAGAGTTTTTCGAGGTTTGGGGTAAAACCGCGGTCTTGGCGGGTCATGCCTGTAAAGTTACTCCAAATTAGTCCATCCTAACAATCTACCATAAGACCCATTACGCACGGTCGCCTAGTCGCCCGGCAACTCAGTCGACGGCAACCGTTAGAATCTGTAATTTATATGGAAGTCGCCGTGTCTATGCGCACGGAGTTGCAACGACTGCAACTTCCATATAATTTTTTTTTTTTTTTTTATTTGACTAACCAACAACATTTACACATACACAAGTATTTACATACAAAAGGATTTAAACGTTAACAACTGGCTAGTACAAAAGATTTAGGTACAATGATGTTATGACTTTAAAAGGCAGTAAAGTAAAGCAAAATGTAATAAGGAATTAGCACAAATGCGCTAATGCCCCCGCTCTAACGCACAAATTCAGACAATTTGTGCGTTAGAGCGGGGGCACACGATGCGTTGCGGCGCCGGAGCGGTGTCGCTGCGTCGTCTTACGTAGAAATATCTGTGGCATGTTTAACGATGCGCTCCGGCGCCGCACCGGACTTGCAAACACCGAGACGAGGCGGGGAAGGGTGAATGCGTTGCGACGTCGGAGCGGCACCGTTCAGTTTATGCGTCACAAGGAAGGACACTGTCCAACGCTGCTACGGCGCCGCTGCGACATAACAACGTTGCGGCGGCGAACCGCTCGTGTGCCCGCTGATACGGTGAAAACGACATGGAGATGGACCTTCACTTTCAGTTACTCCCACTTACAAGACCACAGCATCCGTACCACAAAGGTAGTCAAGATAGTTTGCTCGCTATGTATTTTAAAAATAAATACCCAAAAAACCTGTGTAAAAAGAAAATTAAATACCTTTCATCAATTTATTCATAACACTGACGACTTCATTCCTGGTCTCAATAATCGTATCGCCAATAAGGTCCTTCCAGACGAACCAGTTTATATCCGCCTCCTTTTCCACTTCCTTGTCCGAAGACACCTTAGTCAAGTCTATCAACAGCTGAGTCTTGAAAGAGTCATAGATTTTCTGCCATCGGTTGTCAATGATGGTCTTGACTCGCGCCGTGAGGAGCGGTTGGAAATAGTGGCACCAGACATGCACCTCCGGTGTGTCTAATGATTCGCATATCGAGCTCCAGTTTGGTGGGGATTCTGGAAAAATAATAGGTATATTAAGATCAAAATTCCTCAGTGATAGAAGACCAAAGGGAGACCAGTCTTCGAACAGTGTGTGTTGCCAGTGATGAAATTTGGATCCGAGACATGGACAATGGACATGTCAACTATGGACCTTATAAGAAAGCTCAGAGCCACTCAGCGGGCGATGGAGAGAGCTAAGCTTGTAGTTCATCTACGTGATCAAATCAGAAATGAGGAGATCCGTAGGAGAACCAGTGTAACCAACATAGCTCGGGTTGCGAAGTTGAAGTGGCAGTGGACAGGGCACACAGTTCGATACTTATTTCGATATAAAAAAGATAGAGGTTGGGGTTCCAAGGTGCGAGAATGGCGATCTCGCACCGGAAAGCGCAGCGATGGGAGACACCTATGTCCAGCTGTGGACGTCTATGATAATGATGATACTGAATATATTAAGAAAAAAATTACTTTCTTGCTTAATGAAAAATATGGGTGCGTGTGTCTAGTAACATTAGAAAGAAATGAAACCTGAGATTTTCAATTTTGTTCGTCATCTTGGATTTGAAAATCTATCGGTGCAAGAATCATTAAAATCCATTCACGCATTTAGTCTTTAGAGCGCCACAAAGGAACAAACAAGCATAATATATAGATTGACTAGCTTATGCCCGCAACGTCGTCCGTGTGGACTACACAAATTTCAAACCCCTATTTCACCCCCTTAGGGATTGAATTTTCAAAAATCCTTTCTTAGTGGATGCCTACGTCATAATAGCTATCTGTATGCCAAAATTCATCCCGATCCGTCCAGTAGTTTGAGCTGTGCGTTAATAGATCTGTCAGTCAGCTTTTCCTTCTATATTTTTAGACTAGCTTATATGCTCGCGACTTCGTCCGTCTGGACTACACAAATTTCAAATCCATATTTTACCCCCTTAGGCGTTGAATTTTCAAAAACCCTTTTTAGAGGATTGTCTACGTCATAATAGCTATTTGCATGCCAAACTTTAGCCTGAACCGTCCAGTAGTTTGAGCTGTGCGTTGATAGATCAGTCAGTCAGCTTTTCCTTCTATATTTTTAGATAAACATATAACCATCCCTTTGCGTTGCGTAATTGGGTAAAATGCAATAATTACCAATTTTGAAGGCTTCTTCCCTAATTTCGTGCAACACTTTGATGCGGTTGACGTTTTGTAAGAGTGCGTGAACGTTGTCACTTATGAAGGACTTCACCCAAACACTCCATTTCTGAACGCTGTCCGTTATTTCCCTCTTAGCTAAGGGCTGCAAATCTTTAGTGGGAGATAACCTACAAAACGACACACTATGAGAATTACAAAAAATGAAAAAATAACATAAATGGTTTTTTTTTTATTTTAAAATTAATTGTTGTGTCGAAAATTATAAGTTTACTAGGTATGTATATCACTACCCCTATTACAAATGCGAAAGTGCAATGTTTGTTTGTTGGTTTATTGGTTTGTCCTTCAATCACGTCGCAACGGAGCAACGGATCGACGTGATTTTTTGCATGGGTATAGTTAAAGACCTGAGTGACATAGGCTACTTTTTATCTCGGAAAATCAAAGAGTTCCCACGGGATTTTTAAAACCTAAATCCACGCGGACGAAGTCCCGGGCCTCGGCTAGTAATAGATATTATCGAAGTAGTCATACTTATATGGCTACAGATATACTAAGCCTTAATCTGAGAAACGCTGTCATCGTGATCAACCTATCGTCGGTCCACTACTGAGACGGGTCTCCTCTTAGAACAGAAAGGTTTATATCATAGTCTCGAACCTCCACCTTCCGAATACGAGGCATCTTAACCACTAGGCCTTGTTTGTATTTTAGACTTATCTAAGTTTAAATGCTAAAGCTGTGATAGCCAAATGGTTAGGACTTCCGCCTCCTAATCGTAGGTCGGGGCTTCGATCCTGGGCACGCACCTCTAACTTTTCCGAGTTAAGTGCGTTTTTAAGTAATTAAAATATCACTTGCTTTAACGGTGAAGGAAAACATCGTGAGGAAACCTGCATGTCTGAGATTTCTCCAAAATGTTCTCAAAGGTATATGAAGTCTGCCAATCCGCACATGGCCTGCGTGGTAGACTATGGCCAAAACCCTTCTCACTCTGAGAGGAGACCCGTGCGCTGTAGTGAGCCGGCGATGGGTCGATCATGATGATGAAATGATGAAGTTTAAGTATTTAAAAATAAAAAGAATTACCTGTAGTTAGTCACAGCCGATGGCAATAATCTTATGGCGCTGGGGTCACTAAATTGCACCAACTCCAATAACGGCTGAGAATCCGTTCTGTAGAGGTCTCTTAATTTTTCTAAGACTGCTCCTCCTTCCTTCTCTATATGAGATATTCATAAAATTAAACTATACATGTACATATGTACAACTACTTTTAATTGTTAAGGGTAATGTCTAGGGATTTTTTTTACTTTAATTTAACAAAGTTATTAAAGAATTATATGGCTCGCTTTAATTTAAAAAATATTAGCAATGCACAACATAATATTAAGACGTTAGCGCGCGGCCCAGACCACCACCTATAGATGCCTAATAGCTGGACACTCCCGATCGCCAAGCTTAGGCAGTTGCTTAGCATAAGTCGGCCCACGCCCGTTCGGTACCCTCATTCCATACATTGTCTTGATTACGTGACTTTTGAGTCCACCAACCACAACAAAGCATTCTCCCCTGTCCCCCACTAATAAACCTCGCAGATCCTGACAGGCCATGGATGCTTCAACAAGCGCCTGCATGACATGTGCCTCGTGGAGAGTGGTGGTTGCTTGTGAGGACTGGCGGAGGAAGACCTCCACCACGTCTTGTGGGAGTGTGCGCTGTACGAGGACCTCCGGTGCGCCCTGCTGGACGGGAGTGTTCGCGAGGAAGAGGGTCCGGTTTACTACCAGGACCTCGTTGCTTCGGCGGAAAACTTCGGCAAGCTACGGGAGTTCGCGCACCACTGGCACAAGAGGCGGAACAGCTCGGACCGTGATCGTGGACCAGTGGGTGTTTGAGGAAGGATCCGGACCGCGGGGCACGCGGGGATCTGCGTGTTGTGTACGTCTGCCCCAGAAAGGGGAGAAAGACCAATTAGGGACAAGGACAGGAAAGAAAGAATTTGTAGGGAGTCAAGAAGGCGCCCCGGGAAAGAGCCACCGAGCAAGTACCGAACGGGCGCCCTTCCGCGTTTCGGCCCATATAACCGCGAGGTTGGTGGGGCCATGGGAGGTGGTGGGTTGTCCCCCACTAAGTCGAGCAAGTACCGAACGGGCGCCCTCCCGCATTTCGGCCCATATAACCGCGAGGTTGGTGGGGCCATGGGAGGTGGTGGGTTGTCCCCCACTAAGTCGAGCAAGTACCGAACGGGCGCCCTCCCGCATTTCGGCCCATATAACCGCGAGGTTGGTGGGGCCATGGGAGGTGGTGGGTTGTCCCCAACTAAGTCGAGCAAGTACCGAACGGGCGCCCTCCCGCGTTTCGGCCCATATAACCGCGAGGTTGGTGGGGCCATGGGAGGTGGTGGGTTGTCCCCCACTAAGTCGAGCAAGTACCGAACGGGCGCCCTCCCGCGTTTCGGCCCATATAACCGCGAGGTTGGTGGGGCCATGGGAGGTGGTGGGTTGTCCCCCACTAAGTCGAGCAAGTACCGAACGGGCGCCCTCCCGCGTTTCGGCCCATATAACCGCGAGGTTGGTGGGGCCATGGGAGGTGGTGGGTTGTCCCCCACTAAGTCGAGCAAGTACCGAACGGGCGCCCTCCCGCGTTTCGGCCCATATAACCGCGAGGTTGGTGGGGCCATGGGAGGTGGTGGGTTGTCCCCCACTAAGTCGAGCAAGTACCGAACGGGCGCCCTCCCGCGTTTCGGCCCATATAACCGCGAGGTTGGTGGGGCCATGGGAGGTGGTGGGTTGTCCCCAACTAAGTCGAGCAAGTACCGAACGGGCGCCCTCCCGCGTTTCGGCCCATATAACCGCGAGGTTGGTGGGGCCATGGGAGGTGGTGGGTTGTCCCCCACTAAGTCGAGCAAGTACCGAACGGGCGCCCTCCCGCGTTTCGGCCCATATAACCGCGAGGTTGGTGGGGCCATGGGAGGTGGTGGGTTGTCCCCCACTAAGTCGAGCAAGTACCGAACGGGCGCCCTCCCGCGTTTCGGCCCATATAACCGCGAGGTTGGTGGGGCCATGGGAGGTGGTGGGTTGTCCCCCACTAAGTCGAGCAAGTACCGAACGGGCGCCCTCCCGCGTTTCGGCCCATATAACCGCGAGGTTGGTGGGGCCATGGGAGGTGGTGGGTTGTCCCCCACTAAGTCGAGCAAGTACCGAACGGGCGCCCTCCCGCGTTTCGGCCCATATAACCACGAGGTTGGTGGGGCCATGGGAGGTGGTGGGTTGTCCCCCACTAAAATTTTACGATTTTGTTTTCATGCAAAACCTTGTACAATTGTACATGCGTACTCTTGTGGCGCCCGGTCACTAAATATAATAGCGGAAGCATGTTCAGCAGAGCAACGATGTACTTAATTGTAATGATTTTATCATGCCTTTAGACAATTTAATTGGTCTGCTGAACACGCCTCTGCTTAATTATCCGCAAAATATTTTTTTTTTTTGATATTTCAAAGCTATCTGCAATCAGTCATTGGATGGACTTTTATCAGATTTTATGAGTGCATTCAAGGTTCCGCTAAATTAATATAAGGGTGTTAATCCGCTAAATTAACACCCTTATATTTTTAAGTACTTAGGTAATAACCTGATTCTAAGCGCAACTAAAATTTAGAGTATTCGAATCTCTTTCTTACCAATGTGACAAGAAAAGGACAGATAAACCTAATTTATTTTAGAACTGTCAAAACCGTGACTTTAGCTGACACTCGCGAGCCTGTTTACATTTGTAGCGTAAAACTTAGGGTGAGATCTACAGAGCGCACTCTGACTTAGGTTAGACTTAAGACAGAGTTAAAACGAGACAGAGCTATATCTCTCACATAAATCTGTCTCGTTTTAACTCAAACTTAAGTCTGAGCAAAGTCAAAGTGCGCTCTATAGATTTCACACTTAGTGTCTTTAAATTTAAAATTTATGTTACGTCCTTTTTTAGCAATGTTAAAAAGAAAAAGATGCAGATACTCAACTTACCGACAAAGCAAGCATAGACCAACTCAACAGTCTTCAGAACAATTTTGACACCATTGACTATCTTCTTCTTAATCTGTGCTTTGACATCGCCCTCTAGTATTTGTGCGAGGTCGAATTGTAAGGTGGCTTTCAGACTGGTGTTGCTGTGGACGTCTATCAGAGTGTTTAGGAGTTGGACTATAGGCTGTGGGTCCAGTAAGTAGAGGCCTACTAGACATGAACACGCCACCTATAATAAAGGAAAAGTAAAATATTGTACACCATAAAAAGTGTTAATTTTTAGGGTTCCGTACCTCAAAAGGAAAAACGGAACCCTTATAGGATCACTTTGTTGTGTCTGTCTGTCAAGAAACTTATAGGGTACTTCACGTTGGCCTAGAATCATAAAATTTGGTAGGTAGGTAGGTCTTATAGCATACGTAGCGACGTAATTTATTGCATGGAAGTAGCCTATGTAAGCCCTGGAGAGTTACATAGGCTACTTTTTATCTCTAAAATCACTACCCCTATTATAAATGTGTAAGTGTGTTTGTTTGTTGGTTTGTCCTTCAATCCCGTCGCAACGGAGCATCGGATCGACGCGATTTTGTGCATGGGTATAGTTTAAGACCTGGAGAGTTACATAGGCTACTTTTTATCCCGGAAAATCAAAGTGTTCCCACGATATTTTGAAAAATCTAACTCCACGCGTACGAAGTCGCGGGCATCAGCTAGTGACGGATATAAATACAACAAGCGCTTATATCGCTAACGTAAAATAAAAATTTACTCTACCTCAACACTAATATCTACATCTTGTAGTTTCTGCCGACACATATCAACAATAGTTTGGCTCAAATTGGCAACAGAGTGCCACTGCTGTTGGACTATCCTTTGTAGGGACTGCATGCCTGGCTTTCGATTATTGCCACCAATATGTAGTTGGAGACCTAACAAAGAAAATTACATTACATACCTAACAATACAAACATTAATTGTAGAATATTCAACATTAATGTTTTAATGTTTTGTTTAAGAGCCTCAATAGCTCAACCGGTAAAGGAGTGGACTGAAAACCGAAAGGTCGACGGTTCAAACCCCGCCCGTTGCACTATTGTCGTACCTACTCCTAGCACAAGCTTGACGCTTAGTTGGAGAGGAAAGGGGAATATTAGTCATTTATCATCGCTAATATTCTTTAAAAAAAAAATGTAACGTCGGGATAAATCCCAAGCGTAACGAGGGATTTCTAACTCGCGAGCGTAACGTTGCATCTAGGCGCCTAAGACTAAAATTGCATAACCCACAAGTTCAATACTCTACTTTTCACACCTCGTGTGACAATGAAAACAAACAAACACCTCTCTATCCTAGATACCTAGGATAGGATTAACAGGCCTCTATGCAGAGCATGCTCAGAGAGTAATGAGACAGGAATACATACTGCTCAAATGCAGCAGTATACCTGCCTAATGAGAAGCCTACTAAGGCTCCCCAGCTACACTTCCCGAAGCTGTCGCAGACTTGGGCGGCGGAATTATTTTGGAGTATGCTCCGCTGGCTGGAGTGAGTTTAATTCAGCGGCTCTTTATGAATCATTTGATGTTGTCTGTCCACCTAATGGGGGGGACTTCCAAAACACTATGCTTTCCAGTGTGAGGTCGCCATTCTAGCATCTTGGGACCCCACATCTATCGGTTTTTTGAACCATATTGAACCTACCTGTGTTAATATGCCTTGCCATTATAAATAGCTGTGCAGCCTTCACAAAGTCGTTATTGCCAATACATTTCCAAATCTTCTCGGGTATTTCCATCAATAGTTTTATTTGTACAGAGATTGAATGCACTGGATTCACATTTATCTGAGAACTAAAATGAAAGTGATTATTTTTAATATCCCATCCCATCTTACTCATATTATTTAGATGCCTGGAAAAAACAAGAGGCAACATTACACATCTAAATACATTTAACACACTTACATTTAAATGTATACTTCAACTAAAATGATTGACATAATGATGTATTTTTTTATTCAGGTTAGACCTTGACTGCAAGCTCACCTGGTGGTAAGTGATGATGCAATCTAAGATGGATGCGGGCTAACCTGGAAGGGGTATGGCAGTTTTTATTCTATCATGTCAGATTCTATATCATCATCATTATGTAAACTTTAACCTTACTGTTTTCTCCACTAGTCCAAAGGGGCAAAGTCTATCTAGAAACATTTGATAGCTTATTGTTTGTAAGACTTCACTGCATTATAAATACAATGTCATCATCATCATCATCATCATCATCATGATCAACCCATTACCGGCCCACTGTTGAGCACAGTAGGGCGATTGTCTAAAACCTGCATCAATCATTATTACAATCTCAATTGTTCTGATTGGCTGAATTTGTGCGATTCTTGTTGCAACAATGCATTGAAGCCAATAGTGAGCGAGCGTTAACAAATCAGAGATGATTGCGATCGTGACATCGTAGCTGTCATTCTCCCGCAATCGCGCAGCAGGTCTTCTCTCCGAGTGAGAAGGGTTTGGGCCATAGTCTGCCACTAGGGTTGCCAGGCGTCCGGATAAAGCCGGCCATATGTAGGCTTTTTGATTGTGTGTCCGGCTTTTGTTAGGCTTTTTACATTTCGCAAACAAGCGTGGCCGAGCACAGGCGAGTCGACTGTCGGTCGCCCCCGGACAACAAGATTTATGACAATAATAAAAAAAGCTTGATTTTACATACTATTTTTTTGTCGTACCTATTAATACTAAGACACAAAATCCTCAATAATGTAGGGTGTCCGGCCTTTCTACCCAAATGTCCGGCCAAACTGGCTAGTCTGTCCGGCTATTAGGTTTGGCGACCTGGCAACCCTATCTGCCACACTGGCCCAAAGCAGTTTGGCAGACTTCACACACCTTTGAGAACATAATAAAGAGCTCTCAGTCATGCAGGTCTCCTCACAATGTTTTCCTTCATTGTTAAACCAAGTGATATTTAATTACTTACTTCAAACCTCTTACGTAACTCGAAAAATTTGAGGTTGATACCTCCAACCTCTGATTAGGGGGCAGACGTCCTAACCACTAGGCTATCACAGGTAGATAACTACCTGTGATAGCCTAGTGGTTATATTATATTATATATATATTATATATATTATATTATTATATTATGACTATACACTATAGCAGGTTTACAGGCCAGATATCAAGCATTGAAAAAGCTGTACTTAGTGACAGCTGATATAGAACATACCTTTGAGACTGTATAGGTCTATCCTGAATCTTAAATCCCACTAGATGTGTATCATGCAAGTTTTTACAAGCAAGCATCATGTCACTGATGTGTTTTAACGTACTGCCTGTTGTAACTTTCATATCTTCTATTGTGTCTGCAGCATGAATGAGGTCTCTATACCTTTCTCTGAAATTATACAACTATATATTTCTTACTTGGTACTTAATATTATAAATGCGAAACTGTGTCTGTGTAACCTTTTCAGTTTTAACAGATTTTGATGTAATTACATCCCTGGTACAGAGCAAGCAGTCTCTGGTATTAATAAAAACGGAAAAAATCTATAAATGCCTCTTTAGCACTTACTTACTTTACTAAAACACTCTTTGCACCCCACAAAGTCAATTATTAGGTCTATTTAATCCATTATTTGGAACTTATCACAAGTCAATGCGGACAAAGTTTTGGGCGATATAAACTTTATTTTTACTAGTTTCTTTGCTTGTTAAACTGTTGATAGTTATGCTACGGACAATGAATTTAATAAATATTGTAGACTTACCCAACCATGGCCCGTAATTCTTCTCTTTTTCTCTCGATTTCATATTGAAGTTTCTTTTGCACCTGATCGATATCAGTGATGGAATGTGTTTGGAATAGTTGTTCCGGGACTATGCCCAGTAAATTAGGTTGTTGCATGGCTATAGTTTCGTATTAACTTGAATTTAATTACTAATTTATTTAATAAATTCAAAAACTAAACAAAGTAGACTTCCGAAATGTTACGTCAACAAACAAATAGCTGTAATTTGTCAAAGTCATTTTGACACTGACAGACTGTCAATTTTCATAGACAATTTAATTTTTGTATGCATGACATACTTTAGAGGACTTCGCTATGCGTGGCTTTGAGAGATCAATCGAATACACACGGGGAATACACCGTAGTAGTACTTCCGAATTCTTTGGAGAGATCCACGCTATGGATCCACGTGTCAGTGGGATTCGGTGTCTTTATTTTGTTTTCAGTTTTATCGGCGTCTCGTTGTTGCCGTGTCGTCGTCTTGTTGTTCTCTTATCGTTACCATGTCGTCTTGTTGTGTCGGTGCCTTGTCGCAGTCTTTTTGTTGTCATGTCGTTCTAAAACAGTTTCTATGGTATTTCAAAAAATCCACGAAGTCGTGAGCATAATCTTTGTTCATATTTAAATAAGAGGTAAAATAAAACTGCTTTTCATGTGATAGACCATTTATTTCGACCCACCGTCACACCCACATGGGTGTGACCTCCACTGGAGTATGAAACCAGTCTTTACCGCCTATTGAGATTTTCGCTTCACTTATCACTGCATTGCACTTTCTGTATCAGTACATAACTTCGTACACTGTCGCTTTCTTAATTCTAAATAACAGGTAAAATAAAACTGCTTTTCATGTGATAGACCATTTATTTCGACCCATCGTCACACCCACATGGGTGTGACCTCCACTGGAGTATGAAACCCGTCTTTACCGCCTATTGAGATTTTCGCTTCACTTATCACTGCATTGCACTTCACTGTATCAGTACATAACTTCGTACACTGTCGCTTTCTTATCACCCGAACCTGTCACTATAAACTTATCGTCCGCCGATATATCACAACTAAGCACCGATGATGATTCTTTTGTCTGAAACAAAAGATATACAAAGTTAGCACTTGTTCATATTTATGCTATTTCTATAGTTTTTGCATTTCACGAAGGCGTGCTTGTGTTTTAGTCATGTCGGTATAAGTAAGGTACACTAAATGTGTGCGTTTGCGAGCGCTTGATTGCGACTGATTGGTCCGTCATGCACGTACAATTCCGCAATGCGACGACGACGTAACGATACGTGTAAACGACGTAACCACAAGTAAAGTTCACTCGCCTTCGTGAATTGCAAGAACTGTACCAGACTACGGCACAGCCAAAAGAAAGGGTTATAATTTTAGCAGTCTATGTACATCAAACTTTAGAAGGAATTAGCGGATTTGTAGAGCATTGTCTCTGTCGTTGAGACCGACAAAACGTCATATAGGTATAAGTGACAGACAAAGCTCTACAAAGCCGAAATGTCATTCTAAAGGCCGATATACATTATTTTCTGTCGCGTTCTATACAACCTGGAATATGCTAGCTCCGTAGGGCGTCCGCCACGCGTTGAGGAGGTTGTCCTTCCCGGTAGAGACAAACCACTTCCCCGCGGCCGCGAACCGCAGCGACAGTACGCAAGACTCGTGAAGCACCAACTGGTAGCGGTCGGGTTTTCCCGCGTGTAATACTTCCACATGGGAGTTTTCCATGCCTACCGCTAGCCAGGAACCTGAAAGCAAAAGTTCGTTATTTTTTTTCGTTATTTTCGCACTGTGATGTCGAGACCACCAGTCCATAATGCTGTATCCTCTGGACTTACAAACTTATACCTAACACTATAAGTGGAACGCACCAGTAGGACAGTATCCTAGCGAGAAGATCTGACTGTTGAAATCGTGCTGATGCAACTGTCTGCATTCCCGTAAGTTCCAGGACCGCACTGTGTTGTCGAGACCACCAGTCCCTAATGCTGTATCCTCTATACTTACAAACTTATACCTAACACTATAAGTGGAACGCACCAGTAGGACAGTATCCCAGCGAGAAGATCTGACTGTTGAAATCGTGCTGATGCAACTGTCTGCCTTCCCGTAAATCCCAGGATCGCACTGTGTTGTCAAGCCCACCAGTCCATAACCGCGTGCCGTCTGGACTTATGTCTATACACGATGCGCCGTCCGTGTGACCTGGAATAAATGAATGGTACAGCTATGACTTATTATCCAAATATTTTACAGATATTATAGTGATAGAGGTTTGCAAATTTAATAGCAGCAATAGTTCTGTAAAAAGTATTACAAAATTTAAAATATATTTTGTCTGTTATCTTTCACAATTCATCATCGTGGGATGATGCCTGCCTTCGACCACGTGGACAAAAAGCCTATCTCCGGGATGCAAGCTATTTCTCTACCAAATGTCATTAAAATCGGTTAAACGGATGTGCCGCGAAATATTTACGCATTTTTAATATTTGTATGGATTAAATATTTTTTATATCAAAAAAGTATCTTAGTGAAGTATCGTAATGAAAGAACAATCTGACTGACTGACATATGGACATACAGTTCTAAACACTTGAGATTTTGCGTACAGGATCTATCTATAAACTAGATTAAGTATCATAGTTCTTACCTTGGAATTGCCTAACTAACGTTTGATTGTGGAGATCCCATACAGCTATATTGCCATCTGAACAGCAACTGAAGCATACCTGGAATTTTCAGTTTTATTTTATTATTTTAGGACATCAAACTTGACGATGAAATTCTATGAACATGGCAGTGAAACAAGAAACACATATTCAGTCTATTCCTATACTCTTTGTTGACTCAAATGCGGAATTATTTAGGAAAAACTACACACAACACACACAGAAAGAGAAACACAGAGAGAGATAGATAGATAGATAGAGAGAGAGAGACAGAGAGAGAGACAGAGGGAGAGAGAGAAAGAGAGACACAGCCAGAGAGAGAGAGGGTGAGAGAGAGAGACACACAGCCAGAGAGAGACAGAGGGTGAGAGAGAGAGAGAGATAGGGAGAGCGAGAGACAGAGAGAAAGAAATATTAACGAAAAGCGATCTCGCCCCCCCAATGAGAGATGGACAACGGACATTATTTACCTTGGAATCCGGACTGATAGCGAGAGCATAACACGCAGGCGCGGACGAGGTTAGTTCTGCTCGCATTCTCGGCGTGGGTGATGATAAGTCCCATATTGATAAGTTTGATGCTTCACCGCCTACTAATAATGTCCGACCGTCCGGTAGTAACTTCACTGATCTTATGTAGTTGTCTCTTTGCTGGAATAGGAAAGACATTTTTTTAAATTACAGAATAGGTTTGCGTTTGACGACAATCGTGTCTTAGGGAAATTGATGAGGTCTAGGTTACAGCACGTTTGCCTAGATCTAGAAGATTCTTATTCACTTTTGCGTTGAAGGTACTTAAGTTATAACTGGCAAAATGATCTTTAGTCACGAAGGCACCGTTTTTGTATTTTTACATGTACAGTGCAAAAACTGGGCTTGTTTCCGCATTTTTACGTACGTAAATGTACCATTGTTTCCATCTGTTGTATGTGGGAACTCTCTCCGCCAGATAACTGCCCAGTGATAGGGCCACGGCACACACGACCTCGCCGTGCAGCAACGCGGCCACGACTCTCAGGATCCCTGGCCCCACAAGCGCATTAATACTATCGAAAAACAGCAGTAACATAAGCAACTCACCAAGCAATCCAACTGCGACAACGGATCTAATTTGGTGGGCGAGCCTGGGTTGGTGATGTCCCACAGTTTGACGCAGCCCTTCCCCCCGGTGTAAGCGTGCCTCGCACTGTTGCCCAGCGATAAAATACCTCCGTAGTCAATACTAAACAAGGCACTAGGCTTACCAAACAATCCAGCTGCGACAACGGCTCTAGCGTGGTGGGCGAGCCCGGGTTGGTGATGTCCCACAGTTTGACGCAGCCCTTCCCCCCGGTGTAAGCGTGCCTCGCACTGTTGCTCAGCGACAGCGCCACGGCACACACGACCTCCCCGTGCGGCAACGCGGCCACGACTCGCGCGCCCCGCGGGATCCCTGGCCCGACTAGCGCGTCCGCCGGGAACGGCACGGGTTGGAGGGGACCGCCGCATGTGTGGTACGAATACGCACTGGAAATAACATTTCGAAAACGCTAATGCTGGTTAATAAGGCCTGCCGTAAAATTACTAGTAACTTGTAAAAATACAGCTTGAAATACAGAAAATATCTCAGCCAATCATACCGCGCGTCCGTCCGCAGCCGCTATTGGTATGGTCCGCGCCATGTATTTTACGAGCGGATTATGAGCGAGATAGCACGAGTCTCTGTTGTTCTTATATTTAAAATCTTAACGTCAATGTGGCTAATTCCGTTGTTCACAAACACTAAACTAAACTAAAATGACACGTCTAAATCTATTGCTATCCCTTTCATAATGTTGCTTGCGGAAAAGGATAGCACTAGATTTAGACCTGTTAATTAAGTTTAGTTTAGAAATTGTGTACCAGAGAATCGACCCCTATCTGTATTTCATTGATGTACTCGGTTTTAGACGGCATTAGGTACGAAGCACGAATTATGCCGATGTCACTTATAAAAGACGTTAGGTACGAAGTACAAATTAAGCCGATGTGACTTAAAAAGGCGTTGGGTACGAATTTTGCCGATGTGGCTTATAAAAAGCGTCAGGTACGAATTTTTCCGATGTGACTTAAAAAGGCGTTCAGTACGATTTTTGCCGATGCGACTTATAAAAGGCGTTAGGAACGAATTTTGCCGATGCGACTTATAAAAGGCGTTAGGAACGAATTTTGCCCATGTGACTTATAAAAGGCGTTAGGTACTACTTTTGCCGATATGACTTATAAAAGGCGTTAGGTACGAATTTTGCCGATGTTACTTATAAAAGGCGTTAGGTGTGAATTTTGCTGATGTGACTTATAAAAGTGATAGTACCTACTGTACGCACCGCAAACCTAATTTTGCCGATGCGAGTTACCTACGCACAATATTGAAGAAATTTACTGCTTACGGTTTAGCGGGCGGCATGCCATTGGTCCGGGCCATGGATCCGTCGTAGGGCAGGGGAGGTCTATTGTAGCCGGCGTAAGCTGGAAACGCGTACCGCCCCGTGGGCGTGGGCGCACGGTTTTTTGACCCTGGCGTGCCGGGCTTTTCCTGTAAACACAATATTATTTAGTTTATTTTTGGCGAAATTCAAGAATTCTTTCGAGTAAACTTAGTAGGCACAGTTGGCAACAAAAATGTCAATTTTAGCGTTTAAACTACCGTGAGTGATTTCCATTATAAATACTATCTGTCCCGGCTTACTCACGTGTGTAGTCAATGTTAGCCCGACTAGTTTCGAACCCATCCGGGGTCCTTTTTCAAGGGAGTCCGTCCGCGCACAAAAACCGCGTCAAAACCGCGGCGCGTGCGCGGACGGACTCCCTTGAAAAAGGACCCCGGATGGGTTCGAAACTAGTCGGGCTAACATCGACTACACACGTGAGTAAGCCGGGACAGATAGTATTTATAATAAAAATGTCAATTATCAATTTTTTTGACGTCTATATTAGTACATCCAAAGTGATTTTAAAAGGACGAGGCGCCAACTGAGTCCTTTTGAGCTAAACGAGGCTGTTAATTGCTATTTCATAGTACTGATCTCTCTATACTTACGTCTTTTGAACTTTTAGGTGTGGAGCGACTGGATGAAGAGCCAGATCTTGAGGGTGGCCGCGGGCCGTTCTCCGTCCTCTCACCAGCTTCCGTCCTCACACTTGGAGATCCTCTTTCCTCCTGAAAGGATTTTAGACGTTCTTGACTTCAACAAAATTTGATGTCTGTTTTATTTTACTTTATAGACTAGCGGTCGGCTGCAATCACTTGATGTCAAGTGATGATGCAGCCTAAGATGGAGTGCGCTTGCCTAGTAGATGCCTATTCACTCTATATTTGAAGGTACTTGTACTAAAATTGGAGAGAAAAACTGATGCCAGAAGGACGTTTCATATCCTAGTGGTTTAAATTATTAGAAAGGAGGAGGTAAATTAGTTTTAAAAAATCCTTTAGTAAAGGATTTTATACGATCTTGAATTCAAAAAATGTTGATGTTGATTTTTCATATAGCTCTAGAGTAGTTCCAATATCAAGATACAACGGTAGGCAGTTAGATTCTTGGACATAACATCAAAAATAAATTAATTTTGATTTTGATTTGATTTAGCAATACAACTATTTCTATCCATACAATTGGGTATTTGCCTACATCAAAAATAAATTATTGCTTAGTAATTTTTAAATAGTTTTGTTAGTTTTAAGTGTAATAACTATTTTAAATTATCGATTAAAAAGTATGTCATTATGATGGGACGTCACATTCCAGTATTTCATAGAATATCGCATACTAAGGTTGAGATCTATAGAGTGCACTTTGACTTTGCTCGGACTTAAGGTTCGGTTAATCGGATATAACGCTGTCTCGTTTTAACAGTGTCTTAAGTCTGAGCAAAGTCAAAGTGCGCTCTATAGATCTCAACCTTAGTGCGCGTTTTGACGTTTGATAAAAAGTTACTGACTAGTTGTCAAATATCGTATTCAAAGAAATTCCTTACCTCGTTCGCCACATCAACAACTAAGTCCTGGTCGCTTTTCTCCGCATCACTGTCCTAGAATTTGACGTTGTTTTTAATATGGGTTAATAATATTAACTAACTTATTTTATTCTAAAACTAGCAATCTAGTGATCACAGCGATAAAATTAAGCAACAGTACAGTATGCGGCTGAAAGTAATGTACATCGGCCTTAACGGTGAGATCTGACTAAGCTTAGACTTAAGACATAGTTAAAACGAGACAGAGGTATATCTCTCACATAAATCTATCTCGTTTTAACTCAATCTTAAGTCTGAACAAAGTCAAACTGCGCTCTATAGATCTCAGCCTTAGAATGACATTTCGGCTTTGCAGAGCGTTCTCTGTCTTCATACCTATATGACGTTTTGTCGGTATCAACGACAGAGACTGCTTTCTCTTTCTAAAGGTCGATGTACATTACTTTCTGCCGCGTACTTTAATGGATTGTTTTGAAAAGCGTAAATCTCAAAGCTCTGGAAGTTGGTGGCGAATTGTTGGGCAATATATTGTTAAAAGGTACAGCTATTAAAAATATATAGAAAACATATAATATTATACATTTTTATGTTGAGAAACCTGCTTTTATCTTTTAGTCCGCTCTTATTTCTCTTATTCTTATATGTCAGCTACTTTTTTCTTCAAGTCTGAGTCTGTTGTCTGGGTATCATTTAAATACAAAAAAAATGTTCATCTAGTACATACATTTTTTTAACTTTTCTACTGACATAACACTATGACGACACTATAGTAGCTACCACAGATTGCCATGCCAGCTCTTCCAGCGGCGTTGTTAACAAATCTTCGTACAGACTCACAATATGGCCAACCTCCTCTTTCCGTCGCTTCGCGTCCAAAGCTTCCGGCTCATTGGGCGACCGCGGCCGGTAACTTAACCCATCCAAACCAAACTGACCCATCTTAACTTAACTCTAACCCATCCTAAGTCCTAACCTAGTTCTAATCTCTGTTATAGGTCAAACCATACTATCAATTGTGGAAGTATTAACTAACACAGCTGTTATCGTTTCCCTAGCGTATAAGTTCATATGTAAATTTGAAGAATAAATAAATTATTATCATTATTATGGAAAAAAAATATTATCTTTGCTACCTAAGGTAAATCATCTTTCAGGATGCATTTTTTCCAATAAATGGCCGTTTTGGTATGTAAAGTGACATATATCAAAATGTTTTTTTTAATTTTCCATTTTACCCAACAAATAGCCACCGGTGACCACACAACAAGCGGCGCGGAGTAGGGAAGCGACGCATACACTACACAGACTCACATGGCCGACCTTCTCCTCCTTACGTCGCTTCGCGTCCAAAGCTTACGGCTCAGACAACCGCGGTCGTTAACCCGACCCATCCAAACTAAACTGACCCATCTTACCCTAACTCTAAACATATCCTAACCGAGTTCTAATTTCTGTTATTGGTCAAACCGAACTATCAATTATTATCTTTACTACCTACGATCAAACCGACTTTCAGGACGCATTTTTTCGGTTGGTATGTAAAGTGACAGATATCAAAATGTTTTTTTTTTAATTTTCCACATGTACCCAACAAATAGCCACCGGTGACCACACAACAAGCGGCGCGGAGTAGGGAAGCGACACATACACTACACAGACTCACATGGCCGACCTTCTCCTCCTTCCGCCGCTTGGCGTCCAAAGCTTCCGGCTCATTGGGGGACCGCGGCCGGTACTTCTGTTCGCGCTCGTGAGGCGACACTGAGCGTCGTTGTTGCTAAATAGACAATCAGAAAGTAATATCGAATGAATATTGTCTGAAAGGTCACTCTCATGATGGTGTTGAGGTGGACAGTGGTAGTGATAACTAAATTTTAGAGGCAAGATCGGCGACATTATACTTATTTTATTTTTATTTTTCATGTACCGAAATCGTAGTTACATACTTAGTAGTAATAAATTAAGTTACATTGGAAATGCTTATCTCTAAATAGAGATTTCTTCCAGCTTCCCGTAATTAAAAAGTGGAATAAGTAATACGGTGCTAGAATAGTTTTAAAATTTTATAATAAGGGGAGGCAGTTCCACCTGATGGGATAAAGGTCTGGAGCTCTGGAGGAGATGCGGACGTTTTCCCGAGGGGGAGGCTGTCGGGGTAAAAGGGGTGAAGGGGCAGGCCCACCCGGTAACATGGGCGGCTTTATATCCGAGGGGGACTTATTCCACCTGATGGGATAATGGTACATACCTGTTGGTTCATTGCTCTGGAGGAGATCCGGTCATCTTCCCGAGGGGGAGGCTGTCCGGGTAAAAGGGGCGGGGGAGCAGGCCCACCCGGTAACACGGGCGGCTTTATGTCCGAGGGGGGAGGCAGTTCCACCTGATGGCACATAAAGAAACCCTTCAAAGAAATAAAATAAAATTATAAATTAACATTTGTACTCATCTGGCTTGCGTAGTGTTCGCAAATCGCAATTTAAAAAAAATATAAACCGAACAAAGATAAGTACATCTTTGTTCGGTTTACATTTTTAATTTTTTTTTTTTGCTTTTGCTTTGATTTTGCTTGATAAAGTTTACATCTAGTTTACTCAGGCTGATATCTCTACAGTCAGTCTGTACTTTGACTCAGACTTTGATTAGAGTATAAAACAACCAAGACTGATTTATGTCAAACTCCCTGGTACTTGGTGCCTTAAACATTGATTTGAACATGAATCAATTCAAGTGAATAATGTTATAGTTAAAATCAAAATAATTTATTCAACTGTACACTTTTTGATTGTCAATTGTTGAATTGAAACAACTGGGTAAATTTTGGCGCAATAGTGATAATAAAATAAATACGTAAACTTAAAACTAAAGCTACGAGGGTTCCTAAGTCCTCTAGTAAGAAGGCATATATATTTTCTTTATACCTTATGTGCAGGCGGTGGAAGGTGTGGGGCCGGTGGGGGCCCAGCGCTGGGAAACAATAGCCCCCCTGCGCCCAACAGGGCACCCGCGCCAACTCCGTGCGGCAAGCCAGCTGATGCGTGGATCTGTTGCTACGACAACACAAAGTCTAGATAAGACGAGGGAATATTTACAAAAAAAATGTACCCAAATATCGAAAAAATATTTGTATTCAAAAAAAAAATTGTAACGAACAAAAATAATCTCTATAAGTAAAAAGAAAGTCCCTACTAAAGTTGGCCGACATGGTTAAGGTAGCAAAGATAAGTACTGTAAATCTGAAAACCGTGAATTTGTGGTTACATCACAGAAAAAAAATTGTGGTCATGAACAAATAATTAGTATTTTACATTATCGAAGTAAGATAAGTATATCAAGTGGGATATCATATGAAAGGGCTTCACCTGTGCATTATAAAACAGATTTTAATTTATTTTTATGCATCATAGTTTTTGAGTTATTGTGCATAATGACGAAAAATATGACTAGTACAGAATCCTCGGTGCGCGAGCCTGACTCACACTTGGCCGGTTTTTTTAAATTGTAAATTAGAGTCGAGAATAGAACACAGGACCTCTCGCTTGCCAGTCGAGTATTTAATTCTCACCGCTGCCCCAGCGCGACGCTGTGAGGTCGTCCATCACATGTGTCTTACGCGAGACAGTACAATAAATTGATAATGGGTCATATTGACGTATCATTATTGATCTATGACAGTTTTAGGTTAGGCTTGCCAAGATAAGAGATCTATTAAAATAATTTAAATGATGTCACGGTCAATGTTATTTTAATAATCTCAAAAATTTACGAACCAAGTGGCGTGTACGTCAATATAATAAAATCTTTATCAAAAGATGCTACTTATCGATCGACCGATAAATACAGGCTGTACCAGTACGCTGGCAGAAACGAAGACAGGTGAAAATACTGATGATTACTGATATGGCCACGTTAAAAAAACGCGAAAAATATATTTAAAAAATCTATATTTTGTAAAAGTTCACGATATATTGCAAATAAAACATCTGACTGACGCTAGAGGTCAATGAACGTTCCGTAAGTAGGTCACTCGAAGTCATTGCCACGTCGTCCTAGGTGACCCGAGTTTTGCACGTTACACATTGCAGGTTTGAAAAATACTAAATCACTAAAACTACAAAATGATGCAAATGGTTATTGGTATTGAATTGTGTTTATGTAGTATAACAATAACGCTAAGTTTTTGCTAGCTTTCTGTTACACCCTGTATTTATTTCGACATCTATACCTAAACATTCAAGTAGGTACTATAAATGACATCACAAAACATGTGCAAAATCTATAATATAAAAATGAATCACTAAATGTGTTGCTCATAGCAAATCTCGAGAACAGCCGAACCGATTTCGCTAATTCTTTTTTTATAATATTCCTTGAAGTACGATAATGGTTCTTACGGAGAGAAAAATTTAAAAAAATTTAATCGACTGCTAGGCGGAACGAAGTTTGCCAGGGCAGCTAGTAAGCAATAAAATCATAAGTCATTGGTGCTTAAAAATTTAATGAAATGTGAAGTTAGAAACTATAAACTTTCCATTAAATTCTTTGCAAAATAAAATTAACTCAATAACTACATTATTACATTTTTAATTAAACATGATAGGAAACAATCAATTAAAATTGTTTATATAATCTTGTATTTCGAAATGATTTTTTTTAATTCCTATATTTTAAAAAAAATAGGTATTTGAGTATGCATGTTTTTTATTCGGTTAAAAGTTAACCCTTGACTGCGATCTCATACTTAAGTACATACTGTAGTGATGCAGTCTGAGATAGCTAACTTGGAAGAGATGGCAGTTATATTAAACCCATACACCCGTACCACGCGGCACAGTACCGGAACGCTAAATCGCTTGGCACAGCTTTGCCGGTAAGGTGGTAAATAGCCACCGCCAAAGCCTCCCACTAGACATTTCATCATAATCATCATGATCAACTCATTACCGGCTCACTACAGAGCACAGGCCTCCTCTCAGAGTGAGAAGGGTTACTAGACATTTACTGAATCTATATAATATCTAAAAGGCTCCAAAATCACTTAATAATTAGGTAATTAACTATCCAAATTATTATTATTATTTTTAATAGACTAAGCAGCTTTCGCTGATGCGTCTATATCAGAAGTGCTTCGAGTTTTCCAAATGTTTGTCTAATCTATTCTTGAACTGGTTAACAGAACGTGACATAACCACATCCTTAGACAATTTATTCCATATGTGAACAACTCTATTGGTCAGAAATTGTTATCAATTACTGTAAATACCTACATGATTTACATTACGCTAACGAAAAAATTGTGAAAATTAAATTAACAATAGCATAACCAACATGTTATGTAAATAAATAAATAATTGTAAAACATTACATTATTAACTGAACCAAAACAATTTATTTAATACAACATGATTATTTTTGTCTGTATATCATTGAAACAAGTGTATACGTACATTATTTTGTACTACATAAATGTACCTACCTAAACTATAAGCCACAATCTAATCTACATATACTAATTACTAATATTATATTATACGAAAGTGTATCTGTGTGTCAGCTAGCTTTTCACGGTCTATCTGTTTGACCGATTTTGATGAAATTTGGTACAGAGTTAGCTTTCGTACCGGCGCGGGCGACTTTTTATCCCGGAAAACCCGGAATGCTTAAAGGCCCATCCTTTAAAGTTTAAACCGATTTTATGAAATTTGAAATACCAGTAAGTCGATCGTAAAACCTGCATCAATCATTATTACAATCTCAATTGTTGTGATTGGCTGAATTTGTGCGATTCTTGTTACAACAATGCATTGTAGCCAATAATGAGCGAGCATCAACCAATCAGAGGTGATAGCGATCGTGACATTATAGCTATCATTCTACCGCAATCGAGGTCAAGTGGCTCTACCGCGGTTGTTTGACAGCTACAATGTCACGATCGCAATCATCTCTGATTGGTTAATGCTCGCTCACTATTGGCTACAATGCATTGTTGCAACAAGAATCGCACAAATTCAGCCAATCAGCGCAATTGAGATTGTAATAATGATTGATGCATGTTTTAGACAATCGCCCTACTGGCATCCCAAGTCTGACATCGGCTACTTTGTATCGCGGAAAATAGGAATTCCCACGGAATTTTAAAAAACTTAAATCCACGCGGAAGATGTCGCGGGCGGATCCAGTAAATAATAATGTGGGTTAGTCATACTTTTTATTAGATATTGTGTACTACATTTTTTACTAAAAGCAAATATACCTACCTACTTAAAACCCGCTCCGTCATTACTTTACACCAATTTTACGGTAGACTTATCATAAAATGTGTAAACATCAATTACATTTATCTAATCTAGCATTAAAAGTTCTATTAATCTATATAGCATAGTAAAAACACAAAAAAATAAAATGATGTGCCCACGGCCAATAGTGTAGAATTTTAAGTCACTGCTGGTGAGGATGTTACAGTATACCTGTCAATTTGTATGTACGATCTGTCAAATGACAACATGTGGCAAATTCTGTTTTACACAATCACTAAATTAAAACTAAATTGACAGGTCTACATCTAGTGCTATCCTTTTCCGCAGGGAGCATTATGAAAGGGATAGCAACACATTAAGGCGTTCCATAATGCTCCCTTCGGAAAAGAATAACACTATAGAGCTGTCAATTTAGTTTAGAGATTGTTCTTATCAGAATTAGCCACAGTTCCATATAATAAAGACATTTCTCACTAAGTTACTAGTAAATACCGAGCAAATTAATGTAAAGATAAACCATTAAGGCGGAAACAAACTATGGGACGCGTCCGTAAGCCGCGGCTAACAGCTGCTACAGGTAGGTGTGCAGTCGTTTGGGACGCGGCTTGTTATTAGATATCTTTCGGACGTCCGAGCGCTCAAGGTTACGTCCGCAACTTGTCCCGATAGTCTGCACAGTTCAGTGTACTATGTATTATCCAGATACCTATGAGCTCCAATGGCCTCTTGAAGGTATTTTCTAACAGGATCGACTGCTAGGACTTGAATCACTGCTGTATGATTCACATGCTGGCAAATCGATCCTGTCCTAATTTAAATAGTTATAGATATTTTACTAACAAACAGGTTTAAGTTTCATGTAATTACTAACACCAATATGATCCTTTTGTTGGTCGAAATAAAAACTTTATTTATTTATAAGTCGCTATTGACAGCCGGAGCCTGATAGCTGGATAATACATCCACGTCCGATGATCTATCCTCTACGTCCGATAATTTGTTTCCGCCCTTTAGTCACGTAAAATAATACACTAAAGACTTTTAAAAAAGGTGTGTTAATCACAAACAACAAAATAAAAACCAAGCACAACAATGTATTGTTGTAACTTACAAGCAGTTGCTGGAGGCCATGTTGTTGTTGTTGCTGTGGACAACATTAAATAAAATATTGCTGAATTACTACCATTTTTGTTAACTGTCTGTTATAATTTGAAAATGTGGCCAATTCTGTTGTACACTATCTCTAAACTAAACTAAAACTAAAATGTCATGTCTAAATATATTGCTATTCCTTTCTTAATGCTCCCTACAGAAAAGGATAGCACTAGATTTAGACTTGTCAATTATTAATTTAGTAGTTTACAGATTGTGTACAACAAAATTAGCCACGTTATTATATTTTAGTTTAGATATAATATATTTAATCAAATATGTATAAGCAAAATGATTTAAGTGTATTTAGTGTTAGTTATTTATTAATTTGGTTTATTATAAAAAGAGCCTACTGAGAGTAAGTATAATAACATAGATATTTTTCTAGCAGCGGCAGGCTTGACTACAATAAAATAAGGCTTGCTCGACAATAATCTATATACGTATAATAATTGATTTTGTATTCACAGCAATGATACAGAGGTTCGACCCAAACTGAACTACGTAGTTAGAGCCTTATGTTGAAGGATCATGGTCGTCATTTACTACGAGATCAAAGGAGTCGCACTACTGAGTCTCTCTTTATACTGTGCTTGTAAGATGACAGTTTTTAAAGACATCTGTTACTAATATTGTCTTATCGTTATTCACACTTGACTGTTAATTTAAATAAAATTAATTGCCGAAAATTGCTTGAACTACTTTGCCAGTAATTAAATGAAAGAGAGACTAGGTCATGGCAGTGCTACACTTACCGCGATAATAGCATTAAGTTGTGCGAAAACCTGTTATTGCAGAATGTTCCAGTGGGAACGTGGCATCAGTCAATCAGTTTCTTCTTTTACGTATACTTATAGGTTCTTACTAAACTGGATATTTCTGTTTTTTTTTTAATTGCTTAACTGGACAACTTTGCCAGTAATCAAAGTGAAAGAGAGACTAGTTCATGGCAGTGCTAGACTTACCCCGATAATAGCATTAAGTTCAGACATAGTGACCTGCTTAGCTCTGTCCACAGCCGCCGCCACCTGCTGCTGGTGCTCACCCGCCAGGAACGGCAGCACCTGCCCGATGATGGCGCTCAGGCGCTTCGCTATTTCCGTCTACAATGGAATTAATATTATTAATTAGCGGTAGGAATATTAATGCGACACAGTGTTACACTGATGCAGTTCTATCATTTATTATTCTGTTTTCCTTTGCATTTGCTGATATTTAATTATTATTATTTGTATAATAACTGATTAATTTAGACAGTAGGTTCCTTTTCTGACGAAGACACTCGAAAATCAAAGAGTTCACACGGGATTTTGAAAAATGTAAATCCACACTGACGAAGTCGCGGGCATCAGCTAGTAGGTAATAAATGTTAATGTTAAACTCACTTGTTTATGCATCTCGACATTTAGGCCATAAGACATTTCATAATACTGAAAAAGAAAGAACATAATTTGCAAATTATATTACTATACAGTTGTACTATAAATGTGATTTCCAAAGTCAATTTAGGTACCATAACATAGTGTCTTTGCATTTCAGTTTTCTCACTGGCTAACTTTTCACACTCTAATTTTAATCTGCAACAAAAAAAAATGAGTATGAACCTCCGTTATAGATTAGCTATATTTTTATGGTCATCTAAATATATAAAAGGAAAAGGTGATTGACTGACTGACTGACCAACTGATCTACCAACGCACAGCTCAAACTGGATGGATTGGGCAAGCAGATAGCTATTATGACGTAGGCATCTGCTAGGAAAGGATTTTAGAAAGTTCAACCCCTAAGGCGGTGAAATAGGGGTTTGAAATTTGTGTAGTCCACGTAGACAAAGTCATGAGCATAAGCTAGTACAAAATATAGAGATAAACATTTTTAAAATTTATACACTAGAGCTTGGTAGCAAATCACATGTATAACGGACAGCTATTTCTAAGTGCAGAAAAGAAACCCAGGAAGAAAGAAAGAAGAAAGTGATAATGCAGCGTAAGATGGAGTGTACTTGTATAGAATATGCCTATTAACTCTTGCCTATATGAAAAGTGGAGGGGAAAACTGATAGAATGGTGTTTGTTATCATAGTGGTTCAAATTAGAAACTAGGAGACAAATCACTTCACACATGTCCATGGAACTCTGCTAGCATTAGTGATTAAAAGTTAATAAAAGCTAATTAAAAGAAAGCAAATAAAAGAAGAATAAAAGTTGTAAGGAAGTAAATAAACTATGTAATGTACTGCAACCCCTTTGCCACGTTTGCTGTGGTCTTCTTATGAGATCAGGCAGCCTTTGGAACCCTCTTAGCTTTAAGTTGATGATGTGGCTATTTCTGTTGCATACAATCTCTCTAAATCAAAAGGTCTAAATCTAGCGCTATCTTTTTCTGGGAGCATTATGAGGTAGCAAATAGCAATACATTTAGACCTATCATTTTACATTTAGTTAAGTGATTGTGTACAACAGAATTAACCTCATTAAGTTATCATTATTACTTATTTCACCTATTTGACATGTTAAGTAAAGAATACATTGGTACTGATTCTGAGCACAACCTAATTTTAAAGTATTCCCATCCTCTTCTTACTAATGTAATAAGAAAAGGACAGACGCAGTTTGACAGTTTTAAATTTAATTTTCAGGCAGTAAAACCCGTGATTTTAGCGCACAGTCTGAGACTACTGTTTAAATTTGTAACGTACACTAAACTTTAGAGCCTTTAAATGTAAACTTCATGTTCCGTCCTTTTTTAGCAATATTAAAAAGAAGAGGATGCAGATACTCTTAATTTAGTTTAGCGAAAAACAACAGAATCAGCGCCATTGTTAGGTACCACATTGTAAAATAAATTATTTGACTTTGAATGCATACCTACTGGTTTTTATTCTTAGTAGACAAGAAAAATATAACTCACGTGTGATACTGTGCTTGTAAAAAGTTGAATTCCTCCTTAATACGCTCTAAAGTGTCCGCTATAGTGAACTTTATAGCTCCACCTGAAGGCTGGGGACCCTAAAAATAATCATAGTATAGAATAAAATATTTTTATTCAAGTAAACTTTTAGAAAGTGCACAAAAACAATTATCTTGATAAAACAAAACAACTTAATAGCCTTAGGTAAAAGAAAGTGTTATGTGAAGTTGAGCATTAAGACCTTATTATAAATGTGAAAGTATATCTGTATAGTTATACAGTTTATAGTTTAACTGCTGAACCAATCTTGACGAAATTTGGCACAGATATAGGATTTTTATCTAAAAAATATATCAACTTTCACGGATTTAAAAAAAAACCTAAATTCACGCGTACAAAGTCGCATCAAATAGTACATAATAATAGTAAGTATTAAAAAAACACAAACCCTCACAGAACCCGACGGGTGCCGCGTCGGCGTTGGATACATCTTTTAACTTAACTAAACAAAGTTTATATCCCACACATTCAAATAAAGTTCTCTTTAGATCCACACAAAACTAACACTGATGGCACCATTTCTACCTTCTCAGCCTCTGCTATAAAACACGTACGGGAAACCCGCGGCTAAGCTCTATGAACAATGATATGCATAAACTTTGTCTCAAAACTTTTGAATTACAGCACATTATCTTGACATACACCACTTTTACCACAACCAGCAACTGCTGTGTTATATTGCGAAATATTATGATAAAAGATGTAGAATAATATACAAGCAACAAGCAACAGTTATCTTGGAATTTTTTAACCATAAATCCACGCCGCAGTTTTGTAAACTGTCAAATCCATCAAATACATCAATCATTCGTTCTCACTCGGGAAAGGTCAAAAATTCGAGAAGCAATAAATTAAAAATAACTTAAGATAGTCTATGGTTACTGCAACGTTTACATTCTAGCCATGTTCTAACCTCAGTCATAGAGTAGGATGTATTTTGGCCTCAGTCTCGTTTACTAAAATATTTGTCAATGATTGAGATTTAAAATAATGGTACTTTTTCCCCGAGATCCTCAATCCACAATTCCAAAATAAAACACCATCCTACAGCTTTGCAAATACTTTAACTTGTTTCTATTACATATCTACTTTCAAAATGCTTATGCTTGGTAAGTCTCGTCTCGCCGAGAATGTAGAATAGTCCACCTGCCGCCATTCTGTTGTTCCTACTTCCAACTGGCAACATTGAAAAAAGAATGTTCATGTCAAAGATTTGACGTTTAATAATTTAATCGTGTCTATAGTTTTAAGGAGCTGATACACGACAAAATTCTAAAATTTTATAAAATTGGATAAAGTTAAGTTTTCATACTTTATTAATGCTTTTGGAGTAGGATCACTAGGCATTAAATATATACATAAAAATTGCAAATTTCCATTCTAATATTTTTTTAAATTCTTTTATTAACTGTAATATTCTAGCTGATGCCCGTGACTTCGTCAGCGTAGATGTATGTTTTTCAAAATCCCGTGGGAACTATTTGATTTCACGGTATAAAAAGTAGCCTCTGTGTTAAGTCAGGGTATAATCTATCTGCATTCTAAATTTCAGCCAAATATGTCCAGTAGTTTTTGCGTGAAAGAGTAACAAATATCTGTGAGTTTTATCAACAAGTTAAACCAACAAGTTTCGTCAACTTGTTGATATTTGACCAAAAAACGTATTCAAACTATGTGATTTACTACACAGGCACTTTTGAGAATCGTCTTCTTGATAATGTGGCTTTTATTTGGTATATTTTTAGTAGAAATAAACAAGTAAATTGCTCATAGCCACCTATTAATCCACAAAATATTTTTTTATCTTTGACTGCATTGACATTAATTTTACGGTTGCTTTTGAAACATTTCAGTTCATAAATATTTAATTTCTACTATAATTGGTTGCAATTAATACCATGGTCTTTTCGTTAACGTCAAACCTGCAAGTTGCAATGCAGCTTACAGGTAGGATACAAAGCCGTAGCCCGTACGTGTAAAGCGTGCCTAACAAGTAACAACCAAATGCTCACTCACACTGTGGCAGACAGGCACTAGGCAGATTGACTTGCGGCTGCAGCTGTTCGATTGCAAAGCAAGTGTGCGGTGCGGTGGCGGTGTCGGAGACCGGAGTGTTTTGAAAAAAATATGGTTGCATTGTTGTGGTGAAATAGTGCAATTAAAGGAAAAATAAGTGTTATTTTCTATGTGATTTTCGTAAATTGTGAGTTTTTACATAGCAAAGGAAACCATTATGGATTTCAATACAGCCGCCGATCACGTTTTTAATGCTGCACGAAACGGGAATCTTACGCGATTAAAAGTAAGTAGAAATAATTATCTTTGTTTACTACTTCTCAAAGAAAGCTGGATTGTTATTTATCAAATTTTCTTTTAAGGAACAAAATTGTAAATCAAACATAATTGAGTCCGTTAGCTTACGCGTTGAAACCTTATTGAAACGGTTATCCACGCTCAATATTTTTAAGTTTAAAAACCAATTAGGTAAGCATGATAACATTTTAATCTTTTATGTCAAGTTATAGCTGTTATTTAAAAGTACTTTGTAGGTATCTCCATTCTCCCAAAATTTCTTCACCTTGCCAATTGCGCAAATAGCTGTGATGTCGATATGATTTCGTTGTAAATAATGTTCGATGTACGAAACCAAACAAGCCTGTCGCTTTCGTAAGACCTTTGTGCAAATATTAATGCTTGGTTGTTATTAATTTTGTAAATTGACTGTATTTAAGTAAGTATACCTACCTTAGTAAAATATACTTAATGTATTAGTAATACTAATAGCACATAGTATGGTTTCAACATGTTATTTTTGAAATGAAGCTTTTTACAGCCATTTAAGCGCCACTACCAGACAGTAAAATGTAGTAGTTGACAAGTATAGTAAGCGGCAGGTTGAAATGTCAATCGGGGAGGGAATACCCCGCATACCTCCCGCGCTAAACCGGTGCGGGTGACATGCGGGTGTGCTGGGCGTTCCCCGCCTTATACTCCGATTGCCATCTCAACCTGTCACGGACTATAACTGTAGTAGATACTGTAACTTCCCCGAGACATACAAGTTAGCAACTTATTTTACTTAGCTCCTTCATACTGATTGTTTGGACTGGACTAGAAGAGACTACCTAAGTCAGGTTCAGTCCAGTCAAAATTTCTTTCATAGGAAATAATGCTAAAGCTTCTGCCAGGTATGCCCCAAAGTACATTTCTAATTGTTTATATTTAACTAGCTTATGCCTGCAACTTCGTCCACGTGGACTACACAAATTTTAAACTCTCTATTTGTAACACACAACTCTGAAAACCTTGGAGACACCTCCCCCCTGCCAGGTCATTAGCCATAGCCAACAATATCCCTAAAGAGAAATTATTTGCCATGTTGCCGGCGTGCACCGGTCCGAATACTGCCCCTCGGACGTATCCAAAAGGGAGATTACCTGGCTGGCACCCCTGGGATTGAACTCCTGACTGAAGAGGAGGCTGATGTCTTAACCACTAGCCTATCACCATTTGTTTGATGCAAAGTGACTAGATAAATATAAATTAGATAACTAGTTAGTTACTTCAATGATTTCCTTAATACAACAAAGAGAAAGGTTTTCACTTACATAAGTACTTGAGATACTAAACTGGTAGAAATAGAAATACCTAGTAGGAAAGTATGATCTTCTTTCTTGTTTGAGGCTGTGCAGTTCCTTGGATCACTTCAACCACCTCTAATGCATTGTGATCGCCACCAATTTTTACAGTTCTGTGCCAGTACTTGTGGCCACCAGGTACAGCATGGCGGCCAGCTGATTTCGGTAGTAATACCTACCTACCAATACTTAAGGCCATTTTTCATTATTATTTGTTGTTATAGCAGCAATAGGTAGAAATAAACATTCTGTGATTTCAACTCTGTACCTATTATGGTTCACGAGATACAGCACGCTGACAGACAGATGGACGGACGGACAGATAGCGGAGGCTTAGTGATAGGGTCCTATTGGCATCATTCAGGTCGGAACCCTAAAAACCCGTCAAAGACGAATCAGACTCGTACATGAATTGTTCCGTACGTCCATTGAACAAGAAATAATACTTTTTTTTTAAGTGATGTAACCAAATTCATGGTTTTCGGATTTTTCCCTTTACTTGCGCTATAAGATATATCAACATCAACGGGAGTTTATTAATATTTTTTATTAAATTTCAGATTTGAATTTTAAATTTGATTGTAAATAGGTATTCTTATCATACTTCCTACTGTATACCTACACGATAATATGAATATGATACAGAAATATCTCTCCAAAGGGGGAAAGTGGGATAGAGGGCGTCGACCCCATTAGATATGTTGTTCAGTTTTGCGCCTCGGTGCCGCGCGTGGGCGGGTTGGTGGAGAAATCGGTCCTACATCAACTCGTGAATCAACATGAAAGTTAATTTTCATGTCGCATTTAACTAGGCGCTGTAGTGCATTATTAATGCACCTCCAACGCTTAGTTGGATGGAATGGCCCAGACACCTAGTTGAACGTTGAATGGATTCGATTTTGAACCTATCAAAATCAAATAATTTATTCAAAATAGGTAATAAATTACACCTTTTGATTGTCAGTTGTTGGATTTGTAAGATATTATAGTGGTGATAATTTTTACGCGAACTTAAAACTAAAGCTACGAGGGTTCCCAATGCGCCCAGGTCTGAGAAGAGCCCACAACAAACTCTGCCGGTTTTATTTTACTATCACCTCTTTACAAAAACACTTAAACTTATTAGAACTATCATAAAGCTGTTAAGCAACTCATTCCCAATATTCCTATACTTTATTCAACCCTGGTAACGGGCCGTCATTTGTTGAAGCACGCTCGTAGGTGTCAAAAGGTGCGTACAACCGCGCCAATATCTATTATTTATAACAGGTTGAAACGGCAATTTGGGGGGGGATCAAACATTGAAACATTTTATATCGTGATAAATAGGATATTGAAAGTGTAGCGCAGCGTATGAGTGCATCTGTGATGACTTGATTGTGAGTAAGTCTCGAGATTTATTGAGAGAGCAAGCTAAAAGCATCTGTGAACTTATTTTAAGATTAAAGAGGAGGCGCATTTCAAACGAGGAACAAATTATGACTGAAAACATCGCCTTCGTCGGTGATTTACTTATCAAGTCGCGCTTTCCATTCCTTTTCTGAACAGTCAGTATGGAAACGTGAATAAGGACTTATCTAGACTGGTGAAGAAAAACATCGTGAGGAAACCTGCATACCCGAGAGTCCATATTGATCTCAAAGGATTGGCAGTATGGCCTAAACTCTCCTCATTCTGGAAGGATTGAAAAGTTGTTCTTATTATTTCTTGAATGATGAAAGAAAAAGACTTTAATTTTTATGTTACTAGCTTATGCTAGTGACTTCGTCCGCGTGGACTACATAAAATTCAACACCCTATTTTACTCCTTTAGGAGTAGAATTTTCAATAATCCTTTCTTAGCGGATGACTATAACGACGATGACGTCATAATAGCTATCTGCATGCCAAATTTCAGCTAAATCCGTCCAGTAATTTCAGCTGTGCGTTGATAGATCAGTCAGTCCGTCAGTTTTTCCTTTTATATATTTAGACTTACTGTTATCAAAGTTCACGGCAGGTATTTTGCATTTCAATTCAGAAAATAACAATAATTTTATTATGAGTTAAAAAAGAATAGGCCGATATGTCCATTGTCCGGGTCTTACACTCGAACATCCGGGGTTTTCGAGTTCCTTGTCTTCGTTTATATAGATTTTGCAGGTGGCAACCCTAACTAAAGATAACCCCGAAAATGTTTTACGTACATTTACATACATTTACGTACATTTAGTACATTTACGTACATTTAGTAAATAGGTTCTTAATTAAAAATATTTAAGTACTTAATTAAGTAATTTAAAATGTACTAAACTACTTTACTGTTGTAAATGGTTACGTATTACGGATTCATTTTTAAAAATTCGTTGAAAAAATTCGCCTTAATCATTATTTGCAACGAATTTGCGAAACCAACCATTTGGTTTGTTTCGCAAATTACCTACCGAAACTACTTACCTAGCTACTTTTTGAAAAATGGATATTGTACGTTTTGTTTCACATTTTCCGATTGTTTCAGCGCATATTCGTCACAGCTCTGCTTTCAGTTGCGGAAGCGTTGTTACTCAAATTAGTCATGCCGTCGTCGTCAAGCGTTTACTGAACGCTTTTCTCTCCACTCTCTAGTCTAGTACCTAGTGTATTCCATTTGCCTTTCCTCTTTGTTTGCTAATGTTTCAGCTGAGTACCTCATCATCATGATCAACCCATCGCCGGCTCACTATAGAACACGGGTCTCCTTTCAGAGTGAGAAGGGTTTGGCCATAGTCTACCACGCCGGCATGTACGGATTAGTAGACTTCACACCTTCGAGTACATTATGGAGAACTCTCAGGCATGCAGGTTTCCTCACGATGTTTTCCTTCGCCGTCAAATCAAGTGATATTTAATTATTTAAAACGCACATATCTCCGGAAACTTTCGCATTTATAATATTACTAGCTTATGCTCGCGACTTCGTCCGCGTGGACTACACAAATTTCAAACCCCTATTTCACCCCCATAGGGGTTGAATTTTCAAAAATCCTTTCTTAGCGGATGTCTACGTCATAATAGTTATCTGCATGCCAAACAGCCCGATCCCTCGTAGTTTGAGCTGTGCGTTAATAGATCAGTCAGTCAGTCAGTCAGTCACCTTTTCCTTTTATATATTTAGAAGTATGAATTGAGCAATCCTTTGCCATCAGTCCTCGCCAGCCTTGACTTTTGATTCAAATGCTTTAGTCAAATTAAAATATATCATTTTGGCGAACGTCTCTTGCACTAAAATGAATATTGAATTGTCAATGGTCAAACAAAGAGGTATAATCTGGCTTACAGCAAAACGAAATGGAGAGCACAGCGATGAGTAAACGCGTGCCCTAATATATTGAATTGTCAATGGTCAAACAAAGGGGTATAATCTGGCTTACAGCAAAACGAAATGGAGAGCACAGCGATGAGTAAACGCGTGCCCTAATATATTGAATTGTCAGTGGTCAAACAAAGGGGTATAATCTGGCTTACAGCAAAACGAAATGGAGAGCACAGCGATGAGTAAACGCGTGGTCTAATATATTGAATTGTCAGTGGTCAAACAAAGGGGTATAACCTGGCTTACAGCAAAACGAAATGAAGGGTACAGCGATGAGTAAACGCGTGGTCTAATATATTGAATTGTCAATGGTCAAACAAAGGGGTATAACCTGGCTTACAGCAAAACGAAATGAAGGGTACAGCGATGAGTAAACGCGTGGTCTAATATATTGAATTGTCAATGGTCAAACAAAGGGGTATAATCTGGCTTACAGCAAAACGAAATGAAGGGTACAGCGATGAGTAAACGTCTGGTCTAATATATTGAATTGTCAAGCAATGGTCAAACAAAGGGGTATAATCTGGCTTACAGCAAAACGAAATGAAGGGTACAGCGATGAGTAAACGTCTGGTCTAATATATTGAATTGTCAAGCAATGGTCAAACAAAGGGGTATAATCTGGCTTACAGCAAAACGAAATGGAGAGCACAGCGATGAGTAAACGCGTGGTCTAATATATTGAATTGTCAGTGGTCAAACAAAGGGGTATAACCTGGCTTACAGCAAAACGAAATGAAGGGTACAGCGATGAGTAAACGCGTGGTCTAATATATTGAATTGTCAATGGTCAAACAAAGGGGTATAACCTGGCTTACAGCAAAACGAAATGAAGGGTACAGCGATGAGTAAACGCGTGGTCTAATATATTGAATTGTCAATGGTCAAACAAAGGGGTATAATCTGGCTTACAGCAAAACGAAATGAAGGGTACAGCGATGAGTAAACGTCTGGTCTAATATATTGAATTGTCAAGCAATGGTCAAACAAAGGGGTATAATCTGGCTTACAGCAAAACGAAATGAAGGGTACAGCGATGAGTAAACGTCTGGTCTAATATATTGAATTGTCAAGCAATGGTCAAACAAAGGGGTATAATCTGGCTTACAGCAAAACGAAATGGAGAGCACAGCGATGAGTAATCGTGTGGTCTAATTCCGATGCGCAACTTCCGCTATCGAAAGCAGAGCTGTGACGAATATTCGCTGAAGCAATCGCAATATGGAAAACGAAACATACCTTATATCCAAAAAGTAGCTACTTAGTAAGCTGTGATAGCCTAGGAGTTAAACATCCGCCTTCTAATCGGAGGTCGGGGGGTTCGATCTCGGGCACGCACCTCTAACTTTTCGGAGTTATGTGCGTTTTCGTTAATTAAATTAAATATCACTTGCTTTAACGGTGAAGAAAAACATCGAGAGGAAACTTTTATGCCTGATAGTTCTCCATAATGTTCTCAAAGATGTGTGAAGTTTAAGATAAGATAAGATAAGATTTATTTATTTGCTTTCATGTACATTTTACCAATCCGTACATAGCCAAACACTCTTTTCACTCTGAGAGGAGACCCGTGCTCTGTAGTGAGCCGGCGATGGGTAGATCATGATGATGAAGACGATGATTAATTGAACTTAATTTTCAGTGGACTCTTGCACTGACACTTAGAAAGATGCGAACAAGGAAGGATGGTTTTTGCCCGACATATTATTTCCTGCTAAGGTCTTTGTTTGGTGATAGTCGTTCACGTTCCATCCTTAATCCTTGGACTGGTGCCAGTACTAAGTTCAGATGGATAATGGAATTTCTTGAGAACCAGTTTGATTTTTTTTATTATAGAATATTAGTCATGTTAAATGACTAATATTCCCCTTTCCTCTCCAACTAAGCATCAAGCTTGTGCTAGGACTTAGGAGTAGGTACGACAATTAAAAAAAAAAACGACAAGGACAATTACAAAAAAAAAACGACAAGGACAAAGGAATTTGTTTTTGGGTCGACTTTTCGTGTTGGGTTAATTTGTACGAAAATCGATTGTTTTGTTACCTAACGTATATTACGCGACAGGTTGAACTGGTAATCGCGGAGGGAACGCCCTGCGCACCCGCACAACCCCCGCGCTAACCCGGTGCGGGTGACGTGCAGGTGTACGGGGCGTCCCCCGCCTTATACCCGGATTTCCATCTCAACCTGTCGCGGATTATACCTGCTAACTAGCATCATAGTTTGACAAGTACAGTAACAATTGCAATGATGGCTGATCAGCCATCAGAATTGGCCATCATTTGGTACAGAAATAGCTTGCATTCCGGGGAAGGACATTGGATACTTTTTATCCCGGAAAATCAAAGAGTTACCACGGGACTTTTAAAAACCTAAATCCACGCGGATGAAATCTCAGGCATCATAACCCATATAATGTAAAACAAAAGTAAACAGGCACATCTTCTATAGGCAGGCGCGTCCTAGTTACCAATGAGCGCATCATTACCATGTGACATTGTGGTCAAGCACCAGCCTAACCTGAATTAAAAAAAAAAGATTTTTTCTTTTATTGTAAACGGATGGGTATTTCCGCCATATGTTTATAGTTTTTTATCTGTACTTAGTTTTTGCATTACTTGAAGGTTCTAAATAATATTTTTTCTCACGTTTTTATTAAGAAACAAGAATGTATTATACCTACATTCATAAGTAAAGGTTTGTTAAAAATAAACTTAGGTATTATGTGCTGCACGTTATTCTTGTTTGTATAATCACTACCTACCCATATTAAAAATGCAAAAGTGTGTTGGTTTGTCTTTCAATCATGTTGCAACGAAGTCCTAGGGGTTAGGACTTTAGAGGACATACTTCTAAGATCCTTAGGAACACTTGTGCCAAAAATCAAAACTGCGTTATTTATTTTGAGGTTATTGTCTCATTACTTATCCCGTAGTCCGTACTTAACTAGGTAGGTACTTACTGACGCGGAATCGATCGACACTCGACTCGGAAGTCCACCAAAAAGTAGAAGACCCCAGCTGTCAGTATTCAGTGTCCACGTTTCCGCCTCATACGTCACTACCGAACTATTGACAGAATAAAACCTACACGTGACGTAAGCATCGCTTAATTGCTTAAGGGCTTAACCTTAACTCCACGACTTTTATAAATTGGTTGCTCGTTTACGTCATGGTTTACGTCGCCCCAGACGTGATAACTACGTAACTAACGCCTAGAATCTAGACCTAGAATGCTTCTTTTGTGCAATTTGGAAATAAAATTGCAAAAAAATTGTTACCGTATGCAACTATTTCGTCGCTTAAAAATATGAAGTAAGATATTTTTTGGGGATTTTAACATTTTAATGCCATTCGTTAGAGAATCGAGAGCCGAGTAGGTAGGTACCTACTTCGGCCAATCAGAAACAAGTAAACTTCCTGTATATAAACTAAAACTGGTCAAGTACGAGCCGGACTCGCACACGAAAGGTTCCGTACCATCACACGAGATTCACTTTTAAACATGGTGACCATTTTGAAATTTTTATTATTTGTTGTTATAGTGGCAATAAAAAGCACACTCACGAAGTCCTCCCCCAACACACGTCCGAGGCGCACCAACGCTGTGCGTCTCCCTCTCCTGGGGATCCAACGGGCGACGACGCGATCTCGCATACGTAGCCCGTGTTCCATCCTTCGCCTCGTCCACTGTGCCCTCTGCTAGTCAGAAGGACACGCGGAGAAACCTCCCCCCTGCCAAGTCATTAGCCAACAATATCCCCAAAGAGCCATTAGCCATGTTACCGGGGTGCACCGGCCTGAATACTGCTCTTCCCCTCGGTCGTATCCAAAAGGGATCAGCAGCACCCAGGCTCACTGGGAGGTTACCTGGCTGGCACCCCAGGGTTCGGAAAAGTAACAGCATAGTAGGTATCAATCAAACAATACAAACCTCTGGAAATGAAAGGTTTTTCGCTCTTCTGTAAAGTTGTTAATTTTAAGTTACGCAGTGTTAGAAGTTTTTTTTTATTTTTTTATTTAGATACAAGTTTGCCCTTGACTGCAATCTCACCTGATGGTAAGTGATGATGCAGTCTAAGGTGGGTGCGGGCTAACCTGGAAGGAGTATGGCAGTTTTTATTAAACCCATACACCTTTGGTTTCTGCACGGTACCGGAACGCTAAATCGCTTGACGGCACGGCTTTGCAGGTAGGGTGGTAACTAGCCACGGCCGAGGCCTCCCACCAGACCAGACCAGAAATTTAGAAATTTTAAAATTGCAAATCCCTGCCAGGAATCGAACCCGGGACCTCCCTCTAATAAGACCACAGCGCTTACCACTGCGCCAGAGAGGTTGTCGAGAAGTTAAAACTAAGCGACGATTTAAAGTGTTATTTCGACCATTGCTTGGTTGGCTCAGTATTATGAAACTTTGATGCAATCGAGTCAATGTGATAATAGCAATCACTGTCACGCTTGCACTACTTAACTGGTTATTGCCCAAATTTCTATGATGTAATGAAACAAGATAATCTTTAGATAGCGTCATAAATATTGAAATAGCAAAGAAATTAGGTAACTGCCTAATCGATTTTTAAAGAGCTGTGGTTTCTTGCCGGCTCTTCTCAATAGAATTTGTTTACCTAACCCGTCGCGTTGGTAGAATCTTGACATATAAGACCCCTTAGGGGTGAAATGGGGGTTTGAAATTAGTGTAGTAAGTACACGCGAACGAAGTCGCGAGCATAAGGTAGTTCAATATATTAAGCACGCACTACGCAGTAAATGTCCAACCCGCTGGATTGACGACCTTAAGAAGATAGCGGGAAGTGGGTGGATGAGGAAGGCGGAGGATCGTGTGTGGTGGCGTGCTCTTGGGAAGGCCTGTGTCCAGCAGTGGACGCAAATAGGCTGATTGATTGATTGATTGACGCAGTAAATGTACCTACTTAATAGTTATGTTTGTATTAATTTTTTTATGGTGTACGATTCGTTAGTTCTACCATTCGTTTTTTTAATTAATTTTTTACATGTCACGGAATTTACTGCTCGCGATCCCTTGCAGTTGGCCGTTTTTATGTACATTTCAATTAGTTGCCGGTGTCAACGTTTTGCACGGCCTCATTGTTCTGGCTCTGTGAAACATGCAGTACCAATGTTCATTGCCATGAAATAACAAAAGCCGGGTCGCAGTATCGCGAGCGCTCTTGTCCGTTACAAAACTGTATCGGAGTTGGTACCGTTTTGTTGCTGTTGCACTCAGACGACCCGACAATGTTTGCCAAACGTGTAGTAATCAATTTTTTAGGGTTCCGTACCTCAAAAGAAAAAACGGAACCCTTATAGGATCACTTTGTTGTCTGTCTGTCTGTCTGTCTGTCAAGAAACCTACAGGGTACTTCCCGTTGACCTAGAATCATGAAATTTGGCAGGTAGGTAGATCTTATAGCTGACATTTGGGGAAAAATCTGAAAACCGTGAATTTAGGGTTAGATCACTCAAAAAACATTAAATTGTGGTCATGAACTAATAATTAGTATTTTCAACTTTCGAAGTGAGTGACTATATCAATTGGGGTATCATATGAAAGGTCTTCACCTGTACATTCTAAAACAGATTTTTATTTATTTTTTATGCATCATAGTTTTTGAATTATCGTGCAAAATGTCGAAAAAATACGACTGTAGTACGAAACCATCATTGCGCGAGCCTGATTCGCTTGGCCGGTTTTTTGCCATGAAATCACAAAAGCCCGGTCGCACGCACTCTTGTTCGTTACAAATCTGTATCAGAGTTGGTACCGTTTGCTATTGCACTAACAGACGGCCTGACCCGGTTGGCGCCGACACTGTACGTAAAACATGTACAATGCATATATTGCCATAAAATAAAGGCCGGCGAGCGCTCTTGTCCATCACAAATCTATAGGTATCCAAATTATTCTAGTGGTGAATTTATTATTTAAATCAATGGTAGGTATGTATTAACAAACAAGGTATCCTACGTGAATGGCACCAAGTTATGTCAACTTATGATAAATCCGCATTTTCGACAGAACCTTTGAAAATTTGGTCTCATTTACTTAGCACTTGCAATCAGCAAACGTGAAAAGTTTACGTTCGTATTCGTTCCAAATTCCAATCAATAAAATACAAATTAATGAGTACTTAAAGTCTTACCAGCTCAACCATTAGCCAAGTCTTGTAACAGCAGCCATTTGACGTGACTGCTAGACTCCGGTCGGACGTTGTTGGAATGGTTTTTTTTGGGGTGGTTGATTCTGCATTTCTTTGTCGGATGGTCGTTAACTAAATTGGTGCGTCTGTTCGGGTATAAATAACGTCAAGCTTGTAATGCCGTTCGTCGTTGAAGCAAGTTTACATCATTGACATTTCGGTTCATGATAACCAGTTAGGTAGGTACTTACTTTATCTACTTATCCATACTTTTAGAGCCTCAATAGCTCAACCGGTAAAGGAGTGGACTGAAAACCGAAAGGTCGACGCCGCGACGCGACGCGACGGTTCAAACCCCGCCCGTTGCACTATTGTCGTACCTACTCCTAGCACAAGCCTGACGCTTAGTTGGAGAGGAAAGGGGAATATTAGTCATTTAACATGGCTAATATTCTTTAATAAAATAAAAAAAACTACTATTATAAATGCGAACGTATTCCAAGTATTCCAAGGTTTTCCTTGTCAAGTTTACTGGACGCCGCGCCGCTTCAAGTCCGCTGCAAACTTGAAGGTAAACTTGATCATGTATGATCATTGCAACGCAAAAAAAGCAAGGGAGTTACGCATAGAGTTGAACACAACAAGAAAATCAGTACCCTTATTATAAATGCGAAAGTGTGTTTGTTTGTTGGTTTGTCTTTCAATCACGTCGCAACGGTGCAACGGACTGACGTGATTTTTTGCATGGATATAGTTAAAGACCTGGAGAGTGACATGGCTACTTTTTATCCCGGAAAATGAAAGAGTTCAAACGGGATTTTTAAAAAACCTAATTCCACGCGGACGAAGTCGCGGGTATCAGCTAGTACCTTTAATAAACTGTATATTAGCATCAGATGAAAATTACATTGACATTGAGTCATGTAAATCAAAAGTCATAGTCAAAAGTCAAATGATTTATTCAAAATAGGTAATTAATAACTCTTTTTGATGGTCAGATGTTGGATTTCTAAGATATAGTGGTGATAATTATTACGCAAACTTAAAACTAAAGCTACGAGGGTTCCAAACGCGCCCAGGTCTGAGAAGAGCCCACAACAAACTCAGCCGGGTATTCTTAATAACTCTTCAAGTTAATGCAGTACCTACTTATTATATTGTAATTTTAAGTACTTAAATAATATAATTTCAAGGCAATACAATGAATGAAAGTGGGTTAAAATCAACAGATTGCAAGCATTGACCTGAACTGACTAAAAATATAACTTGTAAAAAAGTCACTGAACTGAAATTGGCGGAGCACAAAATCAGGCCAATTTATCAACTCGTACTCATTGGGTGTTCGCCGAGTGCCGGACCAAGTAGTGCTGCTGCATGATTGCGGTAGAATGACAGCTACAATGTCACGATCGCAATCACCTGTGATTGGTTGACGCTCGCTCTCTATTGGCTACAATGCATTGTTGCAATAAGAATAGTACAAATTCAGCCAATCACAACAATTGAGATTGTGCATGATGATAATGATTGATGCAGGTTTTACGAAATCGCCCTACTGGTGCGAATATTCTTTGATTTTTTTAGACCCTACATAATCAGTGACGTGTAATCGTTTACGAGCAGTTATCGATAAATACACGATAGCCTGCCCTTGATATTATATTAAAAACACAACATATAATTTATATAACATATTTATCAATAAGGTGACATTATACTATCTTTATCTCTGTCATAATTAAGTTGAGTTAACAATGTTGCAAATATGTTTAAACATGCATATATCGTATGTCAACCGTATTTGACTATACCAAAAATAAATTATTTCTCAGTGATTATTAAATAGAGGTTCTTCCAAAATACGCAAAACCCACGTCCTTTGTTAGTTTTAAGCGTAATTTAACCATTTTTAATTTTCGATTAAACTCAAAAAAACCGGCCAAGTGCGAGCCAGGCTCGCGCAATGAGGGTTCCGTACTACAGTCGTATTTTTTCGACATTTTGCAGGATAATTCAAAAACTATGATACATAAAAATAAATAAAAATCTGTTTTAGAATGCACAGGTGAAGACCTTTCATATGATACCCCACTTGATATAGTTAACTTACTTAGAAAATTGAAAATACAATTATTAGTTCATGACCACAATTTAATTTTTTTTGTGTGATCTTACCCTAAATTCACGGTTTTCAGATTTTTCCCCAAATGTCAGCTATAAGATCTACCTACCTGATAAATTTCCATGATTCTAGGTCAACGGAAAGTACCCTGTAGGTTTGTTGACAGACAACAAAGTAATCCTATAAAGGTTCCGTTTTTCCTTTTGAGGTACGGAACCCTAAAAAAGATGCGTAAATGACTGTTACTCTTATATCGTGAACTCAAATAACCTTAAAATGTATGACCTTCATTTTCGTAAGATCAATAGACGCGACCGACGACGTACCTATAGCAGAGATCAGAGAACGTACGGCGGGGTGATTACGTATCTCGCGACAGGCTTGCGACAGGCGTAAATCTCGCGATCATTGCTGTCAAACGTCCGGCTAGAGAGAGACAGCAATAGCCACAAAGCAAAATAAGAAGAAGAGAGCCAGCAAATGAACTATCGCATTGCTATTGCTGTCGCGTTGCTGTCGCTACTGCAACGTTTTACGTAATCACCCTGCGGAAATTATGGTTGAAGAGGCTTTAACTCTAAAATGCAGTTCGACTTTCTCGAGTCGTTTAGCCATACAGATTTTTTATTTATTTATTCAGATACAAGTTAGCCCTTGACTGCAATCTCACCTGGTGGTAAGTGATGATGCACTCTAAGATGGAAGCGGGCTAACCTGAAAGGGGTATGGCAGTTTTTATTGAACCAATGCCCGTTTTGGTTTCTACACGGCATCGTGCCGGAACGCTAAATCGCTTGGCGGCACGGCTTTGCCGGTAAGGTAGTAACATCACCAGACCAGACCAGAAATAACTTAGAACTTATAAATTCCCAAATAGCCTCTGCCGGGAATCGAACCAAGGACCTCCCACTTATATGACCACAGCGCTCAACACTGCGCCAGTCAGTTGCCTTTACTGGTTATACTACCAAGCATACTATATCAAGTCCTTTAGTACTTCGTTTAAGTCTATCTAGACATTTTTAGTGTTCATCTTCATTCATAATGAGTTGGGAGTCGTAGCGTCCCCGCTCCAAAAATGTCACATACAGAAACCAGATCATGGACGTGTGAAATTTTGAGCATAATAAGCATATTTAACTGCATGACATTGTTTGTTCACGTATTTCGTTTAAGCATTCACAGTGCGAAGTTTGTTTGTTACGACGAAACGTGCTTTAAACCGTGCGAATTTCATGTGGCTAATTTGTTATTGTATGTATGAGCAGGCATTTAACTAAGTAATTGTACATTATTGTTGATTGGTGTATGAATAAATTATGTTTTGTAATTGTTTTCCTTTAAACAGTATATTAAGCACACATCAACAGCTCATCAATGATATAGCTAATGTATAGTATCTCTGAATCCCCTCAGGAACCCTGGTAGGACACCTACCTAGATAAACTAAAATGGACAGAACTGACAGAACTTTTTTCTGATTTGAATTGTCAGAAACCTTGTATTTGAAAAAAAAAGAAGATGAACATTGAAAATGCCTAGGTAGACTAAAACTACTAAAGAATTTGATATAGTAAGTGAAGACATATGGATCCGAGACATGGTCGCTAACTATAGGCCTCATAAGAAAGCTCAGAGTCACTCGGCGGGCGATGGAGAGAGCTAGAGTTTCTCTATATGATCAAATCAGAAATGAAGAGATCCGTAGGAGAACTAGAGTAACCGACAAAGCTCAACGGGTTGCGAAGCTGAAGTGGCAATGGGCAGGGCACATAGTTCGTAAAACCGATAGACGTTGGGGTCCCAAGGTGCTGGAATGGCGACCTCGCACTGGAAGACGCAATGTTGGTAGACCTCCCACTAGGTGGACGGATGGCATCAGAAGAGTCGCAGGGAGCCTTTGGATTCAGGCAGGCTAATACCGTGGCGTGTGGAAGTCCCTACAAGAGACCTATGTCCAGCAGTGGACGTCTATCGGTTTTTGATGAAGTGAAGACAAAATGCATGGCGCTGTATGGAATGAAACAGGCGCGTAACGGAGCTTGTTGAATTCCTTTTCATAGCGCTATACATTTTGCCTTCACAGCTCCCGTCGTTCGTGCCGCTTTCTCTATCAAATCCCTAAAAGTACCTACACTAAATTCAAAGCCTTTAACGAGGACAAGCAAAGTATTTTCATCATACTACCCTCACTACCCTCATTTTTCGCGCCATTTCTACAATATTCGCCCCACTTTACTTATCCACTTTTTAACCGACTTCAAAAAAAGGAGGAGGTTCTCAATTCGTCGGAATCTTTTTTTTTTTTTTTTTTTTTTTATTTTTTATGTATGTTCCCCGATTACTCGAAAACGCCTGGACCGATTTTGAAAATTCTTTTTTTGTTTGAAAGGGTATACTTCAAAGTTGGTCCCATTTCAATTTGGTGAAGATCTGATGAACATCTTCGAAGATAGATACTGGAACTCCTCAACGGATAAGAGTAAATTGCTCGCGATCAGTGTAAAAGCTTAGTAAACAGTAGATTTTTAACCAGTCATAGCATAATTCCATGGGGCCACTAAAAATTGTGAAATAAAAAATTTTTACAAAAAAAATAAAAACCGACTTCGTTACACAAACACTAAAAATTGAAAAATAATTTAATTTATTACCGATTATATTATGTATACAAGAGTTAATATTGTTCCATAATAATATTTTTTGGGGTCGGTGCCAATGAGGTGCCATTGTGGAGTCCCATAAAAATATGAAGTCTAGACGATTCGCGCAGCTAAAGCTAATTGGCACCGGCACCAAAAAGTATTATTATGGAACTATATTAACTCTTGTATACATAATATAATCGGTAATAAATTAAATTATTTTTCAATTTTTAGTGTTTGTGTAACGAAGTCGGTTTTTATTTTTTTTGTAAAAATTTTTTTATTTTTTTCGTTCAAGTAGTTTTTAGCGATTCCCTGAGGTTTAGATTTACCTTTGATCTTCTTTTCTTCGCTGCTTTTATGTTTCTATTGGGTACTATAGGCCATTTCAAGTCCAAAAGACAAAATAATTACCAAATCAATCCCACTTCTAATTTGCGTTCCACAGTAGGTACTTATTTGTTTCTAATATTATAGTACCTACCTAGTTACTGAGATATAGTATCATTAATAGCCTCATCTGGTGACAGAAGGGCTGGCTCATTTTTTGCGCAACGGATCAGCCTGGCTGTCCAGCGCGGAAATGCAGCCAGTATTCTTGGCACCATTCCACGCGGTCATGATTTATATAGTAATTAGATAAGGCTAGCTTTAAGTTTTATTGTAATATTACAAAAAAAAAAAAAAAAAAGTATCATAAATATAAACTTAAGTAGGTATATTACTTACTTACCGCGGTACTCAGAGTCGCTAATCGTTACTTAAGATTGAGTTATAACGAGACAGATTATGTGAGAGATATAGCTCTGTCTCGTTTTAACTAAACTTAAGTAACGATTAAGCGACTCTGAGTACGGCTGTTACTTAGGTACTTAGAACTAAGTCGGTGATACTCATTTATAACCAGCTCTGATACACGCTACTTTTTTGCCAGCCCCGTCTTTACAAACTAAACTGAGAACAAACTATAGTTTAATCTAAAACTATAACAATTTGAAAGAATCACTAACAAATTCATACAATTTCATTGCCAAAATACTCAAAGGTTTGTTTAAAGTACAGTTTAAAATACCAATATTCATAGACTATACTAGCTTATGCTCGCGACTTCGTCCGCGTGGACTACACAATTTGCAAACCCCTATTTCTCCCCCTTAGGGGTTGAATTTTCAAAAATCCTTGCTTAGCGAATGCCTATGTCATACTAGTTATTCTGCATGCCTCAGCCCGATCCGTCCAGTAGTTTGAGCTATGTTCGTTCATAGATCAGTCAATCACCATTTCCTTTTATATTCGTAGACTATATTTGATTAAAATTGGGTCCTAGAAAGCTGAAATACGATAAGAAGTCCTCAATATGTCCTTCACATCGTTAAGTAGGTTCTAGTACATTTTTTGCCATTGTCAGCAGCTTTGGTTTTTAATTTTAACTTTTTAGTGCTGTATTTTTTGTACATTAATATCTTCATCATAATTTATTAAAAATTCAGATTTTTTCTAATTAAGTTTCTACTTAAATAATTAGAATTTGCATATAAATTAAATTCGGTATAAATTGAAAGGTTTTTCTTAACAATTCTAAAATCATCTGCATAATAACAATACGTAGTTCACTATATATATACCTAACATTCCAGAAAACTCAAATCAACTTCGCAATTTGCTAAACTTTTTCTACCTATACTAAGGATAAAAATAACTTGACATACAAAACAGTTACGATGCGTTGTAAAATGTACTACTATTGAAAAAATCTTTTTATATCATTGACTAGCTTCTGCCCGCGGCTTCGCCCGCGTGGCCTACAGGAAACAAATGGCATTTTTTTTCAGAAACAAACATTGTAACATCAGGACGCGCACTCTGAACAGCACCGAATAACACATATAACCTTCCAACCCCCATTTCACTCCTTTAGGGGGGGGATTTTCTCATAGTCGTTTCTTAGCTGACACCTAACCTCAAGAAAAAACCTACTTTCCAAATTTCAAGTCAATTATAATATCAATAATTAAAACGTTCCCATACAAACTTACATCCCTTATTTTACCACCCTTATGGGCGAATTTTCCAAAAATCCTGAAACACGTATTTCTTTATTTTTCACCGGAAACCCAAATACAATTTGTCATGCAAATAACTTGATAAATGACGGACTTTCATACAAACTTCCATCCCCCATTTAACCCACTTAGGGGTGAAATTTCGAAAAATCCTTTCTTAGTGGATACCTACTCTTCACAAAGAATAGACCCTCCAAATTTCATGTCTTTAGGACCAGCGGTTTAGGCTGTGCGTTGATATCTATGTCAGTCAGTCAGTCAGTCAGGACTTTGGATTTTATATATATAGATCTGTATGATTCGTTTCGATAAATATTAAAACGTGCTAAGTTTTTCTTGTCTGGTTTTTAAGACATAGTAAGTATCTACTTACTTAACAAAATTCAACCCTTGAGATCTCTTTACTTAAATACTTACCACTTAATACTAAATGTTTAAATTATTAACTCGACAAAATTAATTTCATAATCCGTCTCTATTAATGTTTTAGATGAAATACTTACTCATTTAATTTAAACTAGCTTATGCTCGCGACTTCGTCCGCGTGTACTACACAAATTTCAAACCCCTATTTTACCCCCTTAGGGGTTGAATTTTCTAAAATCCTTTCTTAGCGGAAGCCTACGTCATAATAGCTATCTGCATGCCAAATTTCAGCCCGATCCGTCCAGTAGTTTGAGCTGTGCGTTGATAGGTCAGTCAGTCAGTCACTCACCTTTTCGTTTTAATATTAGATTATTCACAACTCCAGAATATTGTACTGGGGTATGAGGCGGGGACACCCGCATGTCACCCAAGCTATCCCACACCGGGCTAGTGCTATGCGGGGATGCCATCATGCCACGACTGCCATCTCGATCTGTCGCGTACTATAGATAGATTGTGACACACATTTTACGCTACTTTTATACGTGTCCATTAAAACATTAAACATGACATGTTTCCGTTTAAATAATGTCAAAATATCAAGAAACCGGCCGCGGACTTCTGCCATTTATTTTATAGCCTTGTTTATTGTATCTAGTTGTATGACTGGTACGTTATCAGCAGGTTTATCTCTGTTTATTTTTTTTAACATACATTTGCGTATGTCGTCATCGTTTGGACCGTGTAAAAGATAAGAGATCTTAAGACAGGTAAATTACCTTGGAGTGGATCTATTTGCTGCAAGTTGAGGAGGATGATTCCTCATACGTATGGCTAAGGTTTGGAATAAAACAAGAGTGAATAGGCATCGCGTAACGCGTCCCATCTTAGGCCACATCATCACTTTCCACCAGGTGTGATTGTGGTCAAGCATAATACCTATAATGTTTAAAAAAAAAAAAAAAGATGTGGGCATCCCGTAGGGAAGCCCAGTGACTGTACCGCTGAGACGGCATGGTAGTATGCAAACTGCGTTCCTGTGCCGCCTCATCATGGCGTTGACGGGTCCGCTGGGTTTTAGTGGGTATTCTGGTGTATTACATTGAGTCCCACATACCTCCCCAGAAGAAACATGGTCAACTGCGTTGCTTCCAGGGAGGATGCGTAAAAGCATTTCCCAGCGAAAAAAAAAGTAGGGTGTATAAGGTTGCAGTATACAACATTCGAACAGTGGTCTGCACTAGCTGTATCATCATCATCATGATCAACCCATCGGCGGCTCACTACAGAGTACGGATCTCGTCTCAGAGTGAGAAGAGTTTTGGCCATAGTCTACCACGCTAGCCATATGCAGATTGGTAGACTTCACACACCTTTGAGAACTGATGATTGTATGGGGACCAGTAGTGCCGCGACAGGATTGTGACAGCACTGTTGCAGCAGCGCTGCTGCGTGCAGCGTGGGTCGGAATCATACCTTCAATTACCTAATTAAATATCAATTGCTTTAACGGCGAAGGAAAACCCCTTTTTTATAAGCCGATGTGAGACTGACATTCACGGCGACGACGCGGACGGGAGGATATTGTACTCTCGTTTTAATTATTAAGTATGTATTACTTAAGTATGCATTTTATTCATATTATGTTTGAAGGTTAAATCTAACATTGTTTTATTGCAGGTAAGTTGACGGCGCCAGCTATAAATTCTCACTGACGGTATTATTTATGCGTACAATTTCATCATGACGTGGTATGTAATTGTTTTATTTATTTACAAGCTTATGCTCGCAACTTCATCCGCGTGGAGTACACAAATTTCAAACCCCTATTTCAGACGTTGAATTTTCAAAAATCCTTTCTTATGCCTGTCATAATAGGTATCTGCATGCAAAATTTCAGCCCGATCTGTCCAGTAGTTAGAGCTGTGCGTTGATAGATCAGTCAGTCAGTTAGTCAGTCACCTTTTCCTTTTATATTTAGACTAGATGATGCCCGCGACTTCGTCCGCGTGGATTTAGGTTTTTAAAAATCCCACGGGAACTCTTTGATTTTTCGGGATAAAAAGTAGATGTCCTTCCCCGGGATATAAGCTAACTTTGTACCAAATTTCATCAAAATCGGTTGAACGGATGGGCCGTGAAAAGCTAGCAGACAGACAGACAAACACACTTTCGCATTTATAATATTAGTATGGAGTATGGATAATTGGATATACCTCTTCTATTCGTGAATTGCCAGTTCTTTAGGATCTGGCAGTGTTGTGGTATTTTGTGAGTTTTTCCTCAATTTCGACCCGTTTATCAAGAAAACATAATTGTGTTACATCCAAAAGATTTTAAGTTAATAATGCTTTAAGCTTTGGAACAAAAGATCCAATAAAAAGTCTTTAATTGTTTGTTTTTAGGGTTCCGTACCTCGAAAGGAAAAAAGAACCCTTATAGGAAAGGATCACTTCGTTGTCTGTCTGTCTTTTTTCTGTCTGTCTATCGTGACTGTCATGAAAACCTACCTAATAGGGTACTTCCCGTTGACCTAGAATCATGAATAATCAATTCGGCAGATAGGTAGGTCTCATAGCACATAAGGAATAAATCCGAAAACCGTGAATTTTCTGGTTACATGACAAGAAAAAAATGAAAATGTGTTCATGAACCAATATTGGTATTTTCAACTTTCAAAGTAAGATTATGTACCAATTGGGGTATTGTATGAAACGGCTTTACTGCATTCTAAAACAGATTTTGACTTTTTTGTATGCATAATAGTTTTAGGATTTATCGTGCAAAATATCGGAAAAATACGACTGTAATACGGAACCACAGTTTTCGGAACCCTTGGTGCGCGAGTCTGACTCGCACTTGGCCGATTTTTATTTTGTACTAGATGATGCCCGCGACTTCGTTCGCGTGGGTTTAAGTTTTTAAATCCCGTAGGAACTCTTTAATTTTCCGAGATAAGCGGATAGTAGAGCTGTGCGTTGATAGATCAGTCAGTCAGTTAGTCAGTCAGTCCTTTTATATTTAGTTTCCTTTTATATTTAGACTAGATGATGCCCGCGACTTAGTTCGCGTGGATTTAGGTTTTTAAAAATGCCACGGGAACTCTATGATTTTCCGGGATCAAAAGTAGCCTATGTCCTTCCCCGGGATATAAGCTAACTCTGTACCGAATTTCATCAAAATCGGTTGAATGGCCAACCATTCAACTAGCTAGCAGACAGACAGACAGAGACACTTTCGCATTTATAATATTAGTATGGATCATGTTTTCCGTGTGCGCCATAGGTATGTGCGTTAGATTTCTGCTATTTGGCAAGTGCATGTTCTAAGAATAGAGGTTCTGTATGCGATTAACTGATTTTGTCGTTTGTGTGACTGAGTGGACTCATTAGTGTTTTTGTAACATTTGGCCCAGGGATTTCCTCACTAAAGCTTGTCCTTGTAATATGCTAATTATTATGAATGCGTACAATAGAAATAATTGGTAGGTACAACTACAGCCATGCATAATGCTGAGCTAGGATCCTTGTTTCGGGTTGTGCCACACATGACAGTTTGTTCCGGCGCTTCTTTTGCTTGAAGCTCGTTGGGCTTAATGCTCAGGTGGAAGAAGCGCCGGAATAACCAGCTCTTAGTTATAAGATGTGATGTGTGGTTTGTTTGGAAAATAAACGGCTTTTCTTTTTCTTTCTTTCTTTCAATAGTTTTCTAGGATTTCGCTTGAATATTTTACCCTGACGATAAACATCAGGCCCGCTGCAATTGTGGATTTAGGTGTTTAAAAATCCCGTGGGAACTTGTTGATTTTCCGGAATAAAAAGTAGCTTGTGTCACTCTCCAGGTCTCTAACTATACCCATGCAAAATATCACGTCAATCCGTTGCTTCCGAAATCTGGTCCGTTCAGAAGCGGGCTGAAGGTCCGCTTCTGACTGATTTGACGGGCTACATACAAATTGTTCGTATCGCAACATAAAATCCTATGAAATATGGTCTTGAAGTGAAAATCGGAATCGGTATTAATAGTAAGCGTTCAGATCGATATCGACGCAAGCACGGCCACGAAGGCCGTGGGACCGCGGAAGCAGTGGCGGTCGCGTGCCATGACCTAATGGGGACGAACACGGGCAAGTGAACGACTCTTGTACGCGGATAAATCAGTATAGCGCCTTATACAGCAACTTGACGCTGTATAGGATATTGGATATTGAGAAACCGATGATTTGTTATGACAAGGTTTCATCTTATAATTGAACCTGTATGATTTAGAACTATTTGATCGTAATATGTAATATCTCTCACCTGGCTATACTCACGTGTTTAGGCGACGTTAGCCCGACTAGTTTATCTATTAGAGTATTAGAGAAACTCTATTAGTCATCCCACGCCGGGTTAGCGCTGGGGCTGTGTAGACAGACTACACAGAAGAACTACAGGGACCTGTTGTGTAGGTACCTGTAGTTTTGAAACCTCTGTGACTGGGAAGCTGATGAATTTTAAGTAGGGAGTATTAGGGTGATTTGGATTAAGTAGGGTTGAAATTGGGTTAAAATATCGGCAAATAAAAAACGCCAAACTAATCGTGGTATATACCCGTTATCTACACTAAAATATGTCGTTAAAAACCGCGAAATAAGCTTATAATCATTGGATTAAGTAGATTCAAAGGTTTTTTTAAAAGGCTATTATATACAATAGAAAGTCTTTAATGATGGAATGCGTACAAAACTACGAACGATGACTAATGTTTCGGAAAATCTAGAATTCATAATTTCTTTAACCTTGCCGGGGAATTTACGTGTAATTTGAGTAGTAATGGACTTTTAATGGCAATAACGAGTACATATTTATATGCCTATAACAATAATGTACCTACCTATCATTACCTAGGCTATCTAATAATTGTTTGTTTATATCCAATAACTTTGCAATGTGATGACTGAACAGACGGAAACGTTTAAGTGCGGAAACCAGCCCAGAGTGAAGAAGAAGAAGAAGAATGTGATGACTGATAAGGTACTCGTATTTAAATGTGAATGGAAAGTTTGTTGGCGTTGATTCAAAACCGTATCATTTTGTAACCGTTCAAAATCTTCGGTTCTCTATTAAAAGCTAGCTTATTTCCCGCGACTTCGTCCGTGGACTACACACATTTCAAACCCCTGTTTTACCCCTTTAGGGATTGAATTTTAAAACAATCCTTTCGTAGCGGATTTCTGCGCCATAATAGGTATCTGCATGCCAAATTTCAGCCCGATCCGTCCAGTAGTTTGAGCTGTGCGTTGATAGATCAGTCAGTCAGATTTTTCTCAACGATACACCGAATGGAGAGAAGCTTCATTCATTAATGCACCGCGTCTTGTCTTGGCTGCAATCATGACCTGGCGGCAAATGAAAATGCAGCGTACTGCGTAAGATGGAGCGCGCTTGCCTAGAAGATGCCTATTCACTCTTGACTTGAAGGTACCCATATTATAATTGGGTATTTGACTCTAATTTTTTATTACTTTATTATAAACTAGCTGATGCCCGCGACTTCGTCCGCGTGGAATTAGGTTTATAAAAATCCCGTGGGAACTCTTTTATTTTAGCCTATGTCACTCTCCAGGTATTTATCTATACCCATGCAAAAAATCACGTCAATCCGTTGCACCCTTGTGACGTGATTGAAGGACAAACCAACAAACCAATAAACCAACGAACTAACAAACACACTTTCGCATTTATAATAAGGGTACTGACTAGAATAAAAATAATGACGTAAACTGAAAAAACTAATTAAATCGATCAAATAACAAAAAAGTTATAAGCATTTAAATATTTCTGATAAGACAGAGATAGCGATCCAGCAGTTTGACGGCACACCTACTAATGCCATAGTAGCTTCGTGCGGTTTCATACAAATTTTCGTTTTGCGAGAAAGGGATAGAAGACCCTGTCCAAAATTTAAATGCCAGTAACTTTGTAAATCTTTGTTGGATTTTAATATTTTTTTCAGTGTACGTCATTATTTTTACCTTTCCTAGTTTATAATAAAGTAATAATATTTATCAAATTCAAAAGTAGGCAAATACCTATTTGGAGGAGAAAACTGATGCTGGAAGGGCGTTCCAAATCCCAGCGGATCGAATTAGAAATGATAACGATTTTACAATCTATTTATTTGTAGAGCCTGTACAACATCTTCCATACATTTTGCTTTCCCAAATATCCGATGGGATCAGTATGGAAATGTTCTTATTATTTGTTTATTGATGTAAACCTTCGGATACGTCTGCTACCACTTTATGTTTAGGATCGCTTTGCATCTGTTTAGTATCAGTGGTATATTTTTCCTTATACGATGTAACCATGATGTAACCAATGATCCGCCAGCCTTGCTTAAAGCGAAAATAGTTCCCTTGACAGGATCTTTTATTGTTCACTAGCTGATGCCCGCGACTTCGTCCGTGTGGAATTAGGTTTTTTATAAATCCCGTGGGAACTCTTTGATTTTCCGGGATAAAAAGTAGCCTATGTCACTCTCCAGGTCTTTATCTATACCTATGCAAAAAATCACGTCAATCCGTTGCACCGTTGCGACGTGAGTGAAGGACAAACCAATACACCAACAAACCAACATACAAACACACTTTCGCATTTACAATAAGGGTACTGATTTCTTACCTAAGCATCAAATTATTGGTTAATTAAACCACTTCATTAATCTACTTTTTCGTATATTTAGGGTTCCGTACCTCAAAAGGGAAACCTTGTTATCTGTTTGTCTGTCAAGAAACCTATAGGGTACTTCCCGTTGACTGAAAATCATGAAATTTGGCAGGTAGGTAGGTCTTATAGCACAAGAAAGGGAAAAATTCGAAAGCTGTGAATTTGTGGTTACATCACAAAAAAAATGTTATGTGATGAACAAATAAATAATAGTAATTAGTATTTTTAATTTTAAAAGTAAAATCACTGTACCAAGTTAGGTATCATGTGAAAGGCTTTACCTGTACATTATGAAATAGATTGTTATTTACTTTTATGCGTAATAGTTTTTGATTTATCTTGCAAAATCTGAAAAAAATACCCGAGTACGGAACCCTCGTTGGGCGAGTCTGACTCGTACTTGGCCGGTTTTTTTTCTATTTAAATCTATTTTCAAAGGACACCTCAAATAGTGTTTTCATCTTTGTTGGGTTTTTACTTGCCCATCAAAAAAAGCTAAGGTTTTGAGGGTTAAAAGATCCTGACGAGTAGGTACTACCCAAACTGGCATTTTTGATGTTCTTTATCTTTTACGGTAACGTAAAATATAACTGGACCGAAGTCTCTAAATCGATTATACCCTTTTCGTTACCATTATTATCTATTTTTGTGTCTAAATGAGGTTTAAAATTGTTTGTTTGCTCAGTTGTCTATAAAATCGATTAGATCGCAATTATTAAGTCGATAGCCTTTAGATAGCTCTCGTATAGATGCCCTTGCCCTAATATCGAGAAACGAGATTAGAATTTGATATGAAAATTATTCATTCGTTCTTTATTAATGACTTGATTTCTTTAAGTAAATAGTACTTAATTTATCTTTGAAGGAAATTGTACTTTAACAAAACGCAATAAGGCTCTAATCATTTATGAATATTCATGAATTGATATTATTTATTATCTATTATGAGACTTAACAATATCGCGTGATTTATGCGCTACAATAAGAATTATTGTCATTGTATTTAATTAAGTTACTATAATGTATTCTATCACAACTAATATTATAAACGTGAAATTGTATTTGTTTTTTTAACCGACTTCAAAAAAAGGAGGAGGTTCTCAATTCGTCGGAATCTTTTTTTTTTTTTTTATGTATGTTCCCCGATTACTCAAAAACGCCTGGACCGATTTCGAAAATTCTTTTTTTGTTTGAAAGGGTTCAAAGTTGGTCCCATTTCAATTTGGTGAAGATCTGATGAACATCTTCGAAGATAGATACTGGAACTCCTCAACGGATAAGAGTAAATTGCTCGCGATCAGTGTAATAGCTTAGTAAACAGTAGATTTTTAACCAGTCATAGCATAATTTCATGGGGCCACTAAAAATTGTGAAATAAAAATTTATTACAAAAAAAATAAAAACCGACTTCGTTACATAAACACTAAAAATTGAAAAATAATTTAATTTATTACCGAATATATTATGTATACAAGAGTTAATATAGTTCCATAATAATATTTTTTGGGGTCGGTGCCAATGAGGGGCCATTGTGGAGTCCCATAAAAATATGAAGTCTAGACGATTCGCGCAGCTAAAGCTAATTGGCACCGGCACCAAAAAGTATTATTAGGGAACTATATTAACTCTTGTATACATAATATATTCGGTAATAAATTAAATTATTTTTCAATTTTTAGTGTTTATGTAACGAAGTCGGTTTTTATTGTCCTTCAATCGCGTCGCAACGGATTGATGTGATTTTTTTCATGAGTATAGTTAAAGATCTAGAGAGTGACAAATATGCTACTTTTTATCCCGGAAAATCAATGAGTTTCGTGGCGGACGCAGTCGTGGGCATCAGCTAGTTAAACATAATTTAAACTCAGTCGAGAAATGCAAGATATTTGCGCCTGGCTATATAGGTACTTAATGAGGGCTATACGCCACTTATCCTAGCCTATCTAGGAGCTACCTATTACACTTGACTATTCCCAGTTAAAAATAGAATGTAAGTTAAATAGGTACTAACTGCAATGTCTATATTGAAATTTATATAGTTTATATAGTTTTTATTGTTTTTGCTATACACCTTCATATTCAGTTTACTTGGCGCAAAAATCGCATATGTTGTGTTCACTTGTCATCGATATACATATCAGTGTGTGTAAATAAGTAAATTGTGGTAAAGTCCCAATTTTAAAATCTCTATACCTAGTCGAGGTCTACTTATCTTTGGGTTGTGGTCTACGTTTGGGTAGTAAAAAATGCGGTCACTGAAAATCAGCGTTGGGGTGTCTGGTATTTCAGGTATTCGCTATAGAGGTTTATGTCTATCGGCCCGGCGGCGGGGTGATTACGTAAAACGTTGCAGTAGCGACAGCAACGCGACAGCAATAGCAATCCGACAGTTCATTTGCTGTCTCTCTTCTTCTTCTTATTTTGCTTTGTGGCTATTGCTGTCTCTCTCTAGCCGGACGTTTGACAGCAATTATCGCGAGATTTACGCCTGTCGCGAGATACGTAATCACCTCGCTGAACGTCCCAACACACAAGCTGAGTGGCCTACCTGTTCGAGGTGTTGCACTGCTGTGCAGGACGATATTGCATACACCATGTATTATGATAACTCAAATAAACATTATTATATTCTATCTTTGGTCTTGAAAGAAAAACGTTATTCCATTGCAACTTGCAAGTCCTATAAATACGAGTAGGTATTTAAACATCACAGCCACTTCATATACAGCTAGTGTTATGTTCATGAGTGTCTAGTCTTGTAAGAAATGAGGAAAAATTTCCTATGCTAACCCTGTGCATGCCACTGCAAGGTACTGTACGACAGTTGATTGATTTATAATTGCTTAAGGAGACTGTGTAACTACATAATATAATGCACTATTAGTTTTGTTATTGTATGGTGTGGTAGTTTAGTTTGGTATAGGATCTCGGTAGGAAATAATGTATTAAAATTTGAGAAGGATCGTCATGATCAACCCATCGCCGGCTCACTACAGAGCACGGGTCTCCTCTCAGAGTGAGAAGGATTTTGGCCATAGTCTACCACACTGGCAGAAAGATGAAACTGAAAGATTCTTTGATTTTAAAGCAGGAGCATAGCTAAGATCTGTTTGTATGTACAATACGCAGTCACACGCCTCGTGTTCTGGTTGGACTAGTTCTTTTGTGCACTCTTTTTTTAATTCACCTTGACTGCAATCTCACCTGCATTATCATTTACGATGATGCAGACGAACATGGGACGGACGAAGGGGTATGGCAGTTTTATTAAACCTATTTGGTTTCTACACGGCATCATACCGGAACGCTTAAATCGCTTGGCGTCTTGCTGTTTGCTTATACACTGTGACTGACATCGTATGTGACTCTTATCAGAAGTGCACGTTTTCATTTACTGTGCGGCTCAGTTCCGGTGAGCGGAACAATAAATAATGTGAAACACTCGTTTAAATGCAACTGAGTTTAATTGCACATAATTTGCGAGTAACTATGCAAATAATAACCACTAGTTTTTACCCGTGACTTCATCCGCTATAATATGTATACATATATATTGGAGGGTCGATATTGAAAGAGTTCTTACTGTCTATAGACTCCGTGAAAAGAAACGTATGAGTTTTACTCTACGGAAGGTAGCCATCTTTATTTTAGTTGTCAGAGTTGGACTTTGACACGCACGAATTTTGTTGTCGTTCACAATTTTCTCTCGCGTTAAATTAATTAAGTATCAGATTATAGCTTAGCTAATTATTATTCTTTGAGATAGGTAGGTAGTTTCTTAATCGTGATATTTAATTCGGTGATTGTGATATAGTTAGAACAGTAATTGTTCGATGCTAATGTACATTGTGTTAAATCGTAACATCTAGTGCCATCCGGTGACTTTGTGTGCAAAGCACTATTAATAATGTTCGCGTAGTTGTTTGACGAATATGGAATACTAATTATTGGTGAATATTAGAGTAATTCGTGAGTTAACGTTTGGCTCAGTGGATAGATTATTATAAGGACATCCGTTAAGGTTATTTCTGCAGACGCTAGTGATTTAGAGTGTAATTGGAGATATACCGGCACTTGAGATAATGATTAGTTTGAAGTGATAGCTTAGTGTGATAGTAACTTGAAGTTAACTTTGATAGTAGGTACCCGCTTTAGAATCGTATAACCCGGTTGGTAAAGAATCATTGATGACTCTCGTGTAATGTTGAAATGGATTAGACAATGAGTTGCCCATGAGATCGAATAGCTTACATTCTACCTGGTTTCTGTTGTGATCGCTTATTTGGGTGGATATAGTAGTCGTGGCGCGTGTGGCGCACGATGCTATGGTGTTCTGTATGCAGATGTGCACAGAGTGGAGAAGGTAGAGCTATTGCGATATTCTGAATTAGTAATGAGAAGTCAATTATAAGATCTGGTTTAGATCGTAAGAGAGTCGATGCAATGATCCTTTTAAGAGCGTTCATGAAGTTGTGATTGATTACCTTGAGATGATTAGATAACGGAGTAGGTCGTGACTTGATTGAGAGGTTGCAATAGCAATTGCGCCCTAATCACACGATGTAGTGTTTAGCTTAGGTTAGCTAGTTTAGAGTGAGGTGAGGGGTCGCTGTGAGGGGTGGTTGGAGGCGACCATAGGTAGGGTTAGGTTAGGGTGATCTGGTTGTGTTACGTTGATGGTTTCCATGTGCGATACGTTACTGAGAACTATTTGTAAAGAACATGGATTAAAGTACCTACCTATTAATTACTACCTTCTGATGTCGGCTAAAGATGAATAATAATTATCAGCCATCCTCCTGTTTCTCCGACATATATATAATTTGTAGCCTATAACTCTCGGGGATCTGTCAGTGAAATAATTTTTAGAATCGATGAGCAATTTCGGAAATCGAATTATGAGGTTTGAAGTACCTACGAACAGCGAATAAAAATCATCAGTAAATAAAATAACATTACACACCTACCTTTGTAAATTTTGCTGCGTATAAGCATGAATATTTTCATGTGTCAATACTCCTAGTCATAACTCAATACACATATCTGATAATAAGTAGTTGTATGTTTGTACCTAGATAAAATGTGGCGTAGGTACCTATAAGGAAATATCGTTGGTTAAGTGCGTTAAGTATTTTATAGTAACTACGCCTATATTGTACATATATATATATATAGGTATATAAACGAAAAAGTTGTAACCCTTCCTTAGACTAACGTACTTTTGCATACCTAATGTAACCAGGGGTCAACTTGTACCGAGCTTGTACCCTAGGTCCATGTGTTCTAGTATAATAAAATAGAACGAATTAGAAAACTTATGTTGTGTGTCACTGGTCACATGCTTTGGCGCCGATTCTGTTGTCTAAATATATAAAAGGAAAAGGTATCTGACTGACTGACTGACTGATCTATCAACGCACAGCTCAAATTACCGGACAGATCGGGCTGAAATTTGGCATGCTGATATAGCTATTATGACGTAGGCATCCGCTAAGAAAGGATTTTTGAAAATTCAACCCCTAAGGGGGTGAAATAGAGGTTTGACATTTATGTAGTCCACGCGGATGAAGTCGCGAGCTAGTCTTTCTATAAACTATAGAGTTTCTGCATCTTTTCTGGAAAGGACGAAACATGAATTTTATATTTAAAGACTAAATTTTAGTGCACGCTACTTTAAACAATAGACTCACGACTGGCTGCTAAAGTCACGAGGTTTGACAGCTCTAAATTAAATTTAAAACTGTCAAACTGTGCCTGTCCTTTTCATATTACATTATAAAGAAGAGGATGCGAATAATCTAAAATTTAGTTGTGCTCAGAATCAGTACCATTTTATTTATTCGACTCACAAGCTTAGAATCGAGCTTATAATACCCTATTAAAACTCCTTCCGTTCATGAATGCGATCAAGGGATATTGCTTTATTAGTCATCAGTATGCTTAGTACGAGATTTTATGTCTCACCAACGTTGAAGGTATTCGAGAGCCAAAACACTTCCGCGTTATAGTAAACTGGATCTTAACTGCCCTGTTTTAAAGCTCAAGTTTGTCTACACATCTACAGCCAGCGCTCCAAACGGAAACGTTGCAAAATTAAAATCATTAAATTTTTTACTTCAATTCAAGGACTTTTAGGTCTATTTTACTTTGACGTTATTGTGTTTCGACTTTCAAATTCTAGCAACGTTGGTGAGACGTAAAATCTTTTACTAAGCGTACTGTCATCACTTCCGAAGGCTTGTAGAAGTTTCCGTCTGACGAAAAGGTCGCAACATGCTACTTACCTCATTAAAAGTATCTACAGACACACCGATTTCAATGTCAATGACTCAATTATATTGGATGACTAGCTTATGCCTGCAACTTCGTCCGCGTGGACTATACAAATTTTAAACGCCTATTTTATCCCCTTAGGGGTTGTATTTTCAAAAAATCCTTTCTGAGCGGGTAGAAGCTTCCGTCTGACGAAAAGGTCGCAACATGCTACTTACCTCATTTAAAGTATCTACAGACACACCGATTTCAATGTCAATGACTCAATTATATTGCATGACTAGATTATGTCCTCAACTTCGCGTGCACTATACAAATTTCGAACCCCTATTTTACCCCCTTTGGGGTTGTATTTTCAAATATCCTTTCTTCATAATAGCTACCATCCTGTAGTTTGAACTGTGCGTTGAATCAGTCAGTCAACTTTTCCTTTTATATATTTTAGAGTAAATCAGGGTCGACAAGCCCAACCACCCTACAAACTACCTACGGAGCTGATTTGGATTTTGTCAGTTAACTTCCAATTAAGTACATCTTCAACCTAACTAATCGTAGATCGGCAGCCAACGTTTTTTATACGAGTACACAAGTCCCAACTTAATTGCCTCCTCCTTACTGACTTATTTTTTAGAGTTCCGTATCTCAAAAGGAAAAACGGAACCCTTATAGGATCACTTTGTTGTCTGTCTGTCGGTCTGTTAAGAAACCTACAGGGTACTTCCCGTTGACCTAGAATCATGAAATGTGGCAGTTAGGTAGGTCTTATAGCTGGCATTAGGGGAAAAATCTGAAAACTGTGAATTTGTGGTTACATCACACAAAAAAAATTAAATTGTGGTATTGTGGTCGTAAACTAATAATTAGTATTTTCAATTTTCGAAGTAAGATAACTATATCAAGTGGGGTATCATATGAAAGGGCTTCACCTGCGCATTCTAAAACTGATTTTTATTTATTTTTACGCATCATAGTTTTTTAATTATCGTGCAAAATGTCGAAAAATTACGACTGAATTACGGAACCCTCGTTGCGCGAGCCTGACTCGCACTTGGCCGGTTTTTACAATTTAGACGGTTTCGATAGCTATAGGTTGGACTGGAGGCACGAAGTGTTCCAGTGGCGGGTCTGCTTCGGCGAATACTCGCTGGCGGAATAACGAGAAGTTGCCGCCGGGTGATTACGTAAAACGTTGCAGTAGTGACAGCAATGCGACAGTTCATTTGCTGTCTCTCTTCTTCTTCTTCTTCTTCTTATTTTGCTTTGTGGCTATTGCTGTCTCTCTCTAGCCGCTGTTACGTGTGACGTTTGACAGCAATGATCGCGAAATTTACACCTGTCTCAAGCCTGTCGCGAGATACGTAATCACTAATCAGCGCGCTGCTCTGTCGTTAGCAATGAGATGGGACTTCGTGAGGTTTTTAGTCACAAACACCGCGGTCTCCCGTGGCCGGTGATAGCCACTATCCAGGATGGATTGTCCTTACGAAAAAAACAGGGTCGAACTTGGATGGCAACATGCACCGTGTCAGCAGTCGACTTGTTGGCAGATCTATGCATGGCTTTAGTACTTTAATTGTTCTGACTTCTGCGGTGTCCTTCAGGCTCCGCGGGTCGATGTCCGGGTTAACTCGTTAGCTCCAATTCGTGCATTGCTCAATCAATTCAGTTGATCAATCAACGCGATTTGCATTCACGTGTTTGCATTTTTTATTTTCTTTATATATTAAAAGTTTTTCAACGGCTTTACTTTTTCGAATGTAATTGGTACATATGACTGATTTTTCGGTAACTTCCAAATGTTCGATTGTGTTTAAGTTTTGCAGACACGTGTGGTAGATTTAGATGACAATAGATGATTATGGACCCACTGAGCTTCTCTGACATTGGGGGTGTAGGTGGGAAATTTTGCAGACACGTGTGGTAGAGTTAGATGCCAATAGATGATTATGGAAATAGTGAACTTCTCAGATGTTGGGGGTGTAGGTGGGAAATTTTGCAGACGCGTACTGTACATGGTAACTGAACAGCTGTTAGATTTCCTCATGGAAACTTATTGACTTATTGATACGTGCAAAACAATGCATGTAAGTTGGAACAGGTTTGTTTTGCAATGAGCTGTTTATGTTGCATCACGTGGTGATAAAATATGGTAAGTAATGAGTGTAGGAAGGGAAGGGAACTCCCTGTAAGAGATATCGCCTTATTGGAGTTTTAAGATAATCAATTAACTATCTAGGCGCGTCGTAGATACTACTCACTGCGTACGACACGGATTGGTTTTATTTAATCCTTATATTAATATAATCTAATGGGATATCTTTATAAGGAAAACTTTTGATAATGAATTATTAAATCTGCACACAAATAAAACCCAAGATAAGTAAGCAAGACAATCTGGAAAAATGCGTAAATAAGCATATTGAAATGAAGAGATTATAGGGTTGCTCAAGGGGCGGACCAACAAATTCCTGAAAGGCCGGCATCGCTACAATATAAAGGGAACCTTTTTACAAAATTTTAGCTTTCTAGGTCCATCAGTATATTCTGAGCGTTGATGAGTCAGTGACTCATACATAATGTAATTAGAAGTAGTTCTACTTGGTAGACATTTTAGACATCAATTTTAGGTAAGTAGTAGATAGATTTAATTTTTAGTAGGGTTCCTACAATATTTTAGTCTTAATTTTTTAAATGAGCTGGTATAATATATACAGGGTGTAACCAGAACGCTTGCTAAAACTTAGCTTTGTCTACTACCTAAACACAATACAATACCATTTAACCATTTGCCTCGTTTTGTAGTTTTAGTGATTTAGTATTTTGCAACCCGCAACGTTATAGCGTGCAATAATGGGGTTAATGCCCCGCCTACGACGCGGCATTGACTCTGAGTGGCCTACTTACGCAACCTCTAGCGTCAGTCAGATGTTTTATTTGCAATATATCGTAAACTTTACAAAATTATTAGGACTTTTTTATATTTTTTTCGCGTTTTTTGTGGTATCATATCAGTAATCATCAGTACTATCTCCTGTCATCGTTTTCCCAGCGTTCTGGTTATCCTATCAGGGTAGGTAACCGTAGTAGGTACAGCCGTATATCACCCACCGTGGTAAACCACATCTAAATGATTTGAAGTTTGATGAGTCAGCAGTAGACTCAACTAGAATGTTGGCAGACGACCATGTTTACGAAAACACTGTTTGTTTTGAAATCAAGGAGCATATGAAATGACCTCGAATTATACATTTCAGGCATTTGAACTATTCAAAATTGCATTTCACTTATTTACTAGTAGGTACTACTATAGATGATACCCGCTACTTCGTCCGCGTGGGTTTAGATTTTTAGAAATCCCGTGGGAACTCTTTGATTTTCCGGGATAAAAGTAGCATATGTCCTTCCCCGGTATGCAAGCTGTCTCTGTACCTACTTCGTCAAAATCGGTTGAACGGATGAGCCGTGAAAGGCTAGCTAGCAGACAGACAGGACAGACACTTCGCATTTATAATTTGAGTATGGATGTTAACGAGAAAACGTTTAATTAAAATGTAAATTAAGTACATATTGTGTTAATTTGTTAAGCAAATATACCTAATACATACATACATTTAGTTAAACAATAGAGTGAAGCAATTAGCATATTTTAATAGCAAACAATTCATATTTCTTTTGTACATAATATACATTATATTAAAATAATATATACATAGTATTATAATCAATCGCTGACACTTCTGAGATAGCAATCTATAAAATCTATTTACATAATAATAATCAATCAATCAATCAGCCTGTTTGCATGCACTGCTGGACATAGGCCTTCCCAAGCGTGCGCCACCACACACGATCCTCCGCCTTCCTCATCTATTTAGTCCAGCGGCTTAGAGGTCGTCCCACACTGCGCTTGCAGTCTCCACTCCAGAACACTTCAGCTCCAGCGGCCATCGGTTCTGCGGCAGACGTGGCCTGTCCACTGCCACTTCAGCTGGCTGATTCGTTGAGCTATTTAATGCAAGCTGTATTTAACTGTTCGTATTACTCAATTACTTACTTTATAATAAGAGTTTTCTGAAAAAAAAAAAACACTTCGGTAAATTCTTCCGCATAATTTTTATATTACAATACACTCTGCATATCCTTATAGCCAATAGTTTGTATGTATGAACGCTTTCTAATATACGTAACTAATAGAGTTGCTGTTCGTATACCGCACAAATAGGTATAGACAAGCAAAAACCTACTGGCGTATGAACCATTGTTTTCAATACATTCTACTTTCTCGCGTTAGTCATACTTTTGTGATGTATCTATTATCGACTGGCATGACTATATAACTATATATTGGTAATGAAACTAAGCACAATGACTGAGAATAAAATCTAAATAGGTTAGGTTTGTTTTTTTAGAGTCAAAAATGTTCTATGTTAGAACTTTTTGACTCTAAATGATTCCATGAAACCTAACTCGAGCATTGAAACCAAAAGACCTCAAGCAGAAGAACCCGAAAAAACCGGCCGAGTGCGAGTCAGACTCGCGCACTGAGGGTTCCGTACTATAATAGTATTTTATCGACATTTTGCACGATAATTCAAAAACTATTGCAACTATTATATCGCCGTCCCCGGCGAATAAAATGATAACCGCTATTACCATCGTTTTAGTGTTATGCGATTTTTGAGGTCTACGGCGCCAAATACATCTACCTAATTTTTTTGGTAATTTTTCTGCCGTTATTTAAAAAGTTATTAAAAAATACAACATTATTCCTATTTTTTTCTAGTACATTGTGTAAATTGCAAGACAGTGTTAGTAAAATTTTTCTATACTTATCACATGGCAAACGCTTTTACAATTATATTCTCGTTCAACGAGTTGACAAAATAATTTCTAAAAGCAGTTATCATTTTGTTCTCGTAAAGAAAAGTTTAGGTATGACGACTAATATTTCTTTAGTAAAATCGTTTCATTAGTACTGAGCAGCAAAATATATTGCCATACTTTTCCGTCATACAGACTAGATTAATGATAGATAGTGATAGCGGGATATGATGTTGGTAATGTTTGTGGTACGCGAATTAGTACACTCGATAACATGCATAAGCAATTTTTTGACTTAGATACATTTTTTAAATAAGAATAGCAAGCAAACGAGCAGGCGGTTTACCTAATGTTAAGTGATTACCGCCACCCATGAACGTTTGCAGCACCAGAGGAACCGCCAAAGCGTTGCCGGCCTTTCAGTAATTTGTTGGTCCACCCCTTGAATAACTCCATGTTGTAATCTATTGGGAAGGGAGTTGATTACTTGGTTTGCATGTGCGTGGAAAAAAGGATTTGGCATAACGGGCGGTCGAAGTGCACCAGGCACCCAGGAGGTGAGGGGGAAATTGCTTACGGTGGCGTGCGGTGCGGTTGTAGAAAAATCAGTCAGAAACTCTTTGGCAATGTGGGCCAGTGTATCATCCGGTTTGCACAAAGATGAAAACGTGGAACGAAAGAAGTTGCCTTGTATGGCTTTCGACAGGGACCAGAACGCGTAGAAACCAGGAGGCATTGCGACCAATTCAATCAACGTGCTTGAGTTTTGCCCTGGCAATGGTATTTTTAAGGATCTAGAGCGGGCATTAATTTTTTTTAGATTGGCGGGGGTTTGGGTGGTATGTGCATTGTGCTGAACACCAGGACTGGTTAAGGTTGGCAGCCCTCTTACAAGTTCCGTTAAACCATTTCCGTGCTCGCTTCCCGGTACGTGTTAAAGAGTTGGGAATGAAGCAACGGCTACAGCACAGATGTTGGGGTCATTTTCAGAAAAACAAAGCTGCCCTCATAGGTATGATGCGTAGAATTCGGGGTCGGTCGATAGACCATCCCAGTCAGCTGATTTATTGTGCCATACTCTACGGCTACCGGTACCACGCGTACGAACGGATGATGGAAGCTGCACGATGGTCTGTACCAAGCAGTGACCAAAAGTCCCTAGTGGAGCATCGACACTAACTTGGTAGCCGTTAGAGTGAGTGTTGAGGGAAAGATTGAGAACAGAGGTTCAGCGTTTGTGGTCAGCAATATCGGGAATCCTTGTTGGTACAGTAACCAATTGGATAGCCAGGACAAGATTATGCGCACACCTCCCGGTATAATCAGTATCCTACGTGATCGTAGTCATTCCACACGGTGGGAAATAAAGTTACCTAGGATCATCACCTCGGCGGAAGGAATATGCTCCAATACGTAGTCCACCGATATTTTGACGTGGTCAAAGAGTCGGCCCGTCTCTACGTTACCGCGCTATGGGATCTGTACAGGCACGCGTAGACTCGGGTTTAACCCCGAAGTCCACGTGTAACCAAAGAAGAGACAGGTCCCCAACCTCTAGGCTGTAGAGGCGTTGACCGCAAATATTCCTCTAATATACACATACACGCCAGCACGTGGCAAAAAGACGTGTTGCAGTTTTTAGCCGGGGTAGGTTAGATAAGAAGTATCGTCGGGGGTGAGATTTGGGTTTCAGTTAGAAAGAGTATAGATGGTTTTGCCGTTTCGAGGTGGTGGCGAACGGCGTTTAGGTTGGAGTGCAACCCTCTAATGTTGTAAAACTTCACACAGAGTGTGGAACGAGGCACCGCTGTAGAACGATTATTTCTTCTACTTTTTGGCATCATGTGTGTATACTAGGTGACCGGGTTAGCGAATAATGCAGCAATGGTTGTCTCCTGGTCAAAGACATGGAGTCAGCCGCTCTCGATTACGTAGGTAGAGTATGTTACTGGCACGGGGTACGGAAGGGTCACCAACCCAATCCGTTAAATGACCGGCGGCGGCGGGACAGCCTCCTAGGTCGGGAATCCTAGGTTCGGACCCCCTACGGACCAACGCGTGGCCAGCGGACACCCGTTTCATCGGGTCTCCCATCGGGTGCCAATATATCGCGCCTATGAATACGAGAAGGATTAATTAATCTCCACGATGGAACCAATGGCCACAGTAATTACACCATTCGGGAGATGGGAGAGGGAAAGTCTCTCCAGCTCGCAGCCGGAACGCATGGAATGCTTTGCGGCTGGATACGACTGGAGTGTGGTCCCTAGCCAGGCGAATCAGCCAGGTAGAATCCTACCACGAAGCAGACATACCTTAGAGATTACGCCGTGCGGTATTAAACACAGCGACCCATAAATGGGACTGGCAGCAGATAATTGGCAGGGTGCACCACGGGCAGGTGAGGTTGACTTTGGCCACTAAGGTGGAATTTGGGCCACTTCCAACCCAAAACAGTAGCTTACAGTGGACCTCTGCCACTAAGCAAGGCAGCTTACACGCTGATCTTATGAGTCTTTGTAGGATAGAAGTCATCCCCAGTTATTATTATCATGTATTTTACGATTCCTTTACCACTGACGATAGTTTTGATTGCAATTCTAATGATTATGATGAGGAAGATCAAGAGGATTAACTTTTTTGTTTTAAATTTTTAACAAAGCAATAGCTAGTTACCATAATTTTGTTTTATTGACTAAACCGGAATAAACGTATAAGGATGTAATACTATACAAAACATATTCAATATGAACCAGAATAAAATGGCAAGCTATCATTATTTTCATTATTTTGGTTCCGAGTATGCATAGAATATAATTGTAAAGCAATATAGCAATATTTACTGTCTCAACAATGTTACGCGAATAAAATGGTAAGTGTACATTAGTAAATTTAGACAACATGATAATTTTATTAATTTATTAAATTTGAAATATCTTTAATAATATTAAATCTAATTAAAATTTACCGAAACATAACGAAAGCTAAAAAAATTAGCTCTCATTTGAGCCATCTATCTCTATTCTGAGTCTATTGCTTTGCGAACAATCGTCAAAAATCAGTTTTTTATTTCTCCTGAATAGTTGAGTTTTTCCGATTACCATTTTATTCGCCGGGGACGGCGATATTGCAAAAACTATTGAGATTGCAGTCAAGGGCTAACTTGTATATGAATAAAATAAAAAAACTATGATGCATAAAAATAAATAAAAATCTGTTTTAGAATGCACAGGTAAAGCCTTTCATATGAGACCCACTTGATATAGTTATCTTACTTCGAAAATTTAAAATACTAGTTATTAGTATATGACCACAATTTAATTTTTTTTGTCATATAACCACAAATTCATGGTTTTTATTACATTTTTCCCCGAATGTCTGCTATAAGACCTGCCTACCTGCCAAATTTCATGATTCTAGGTCAACGGGAAATACCCTGTAGGTTTCTTGACAAATCGACCGACAGACAGACAGACGGACAACAAAGTGATCCTATAAGGGTTCCGTTTTTCCTTTCGAGGTACGGAACCCCAACAAGGTCCCAAGTCAGAATAAATGCTGTATGCCTTGCACATACACAAGAATCATATAGCGCTAGTTTTCAACCGGAACCCCGATTCGCACATTAGTTGCACTTTGTTGCACGTAGAGGTATCGCAAATAAATATAGTTGGCACATGACTATTGCGTCTATTGTTTTGGCAACAGCGCTTTATTAAAGCGGGAGTTGTATTACGCAGTATCATTACGTTGGGGCCGTACAAAACGAATACCAATGTGCATTGACCTATCAAAAAGCCTGTCACACTGGCGTATTAGTTTCGTATTCGAATGTGCTTATATCCTAAACCTACAGTCGCAAATCGCAACCCGCGATCAAAAACAAGCGACGCGAGAGTGCGCGAAAGTTGACCGCGACAAGTAGGTCAGTGGGTAAAGAGCATTCCCCCAAAGTGTGCTGTTACCAATTATCTAGCTCAAATCAGCTGTACACTGCGCACGTTTGATTGACTTTCGAAATATTTAAAGCTCGGGTCAGACAACGCGCGACAGCAACGACGCGTCCCGGCAGCAGGCTCAGCGGGGTGCTTCGCTAATCGCTGAGTGGTCGACACTAAATGATAGCCGCCAAAGTCATTTGACATTCAATGTAGGTCAGTGGATAAAGAGCATTCCCCGATGGGGCTGTTACTAATTATATAGTTCAAATCAGCTGTACACTGCGCACGTTTGATTGACTTTCGAAATATTTATAGCTCGGGTCAGATACAACGTGCGGCAGCAGCGACACGTCCCGGCAGTCAACCCGTCAACACTAAGGCTGAGATCGATTGACATGGCTTAGACTTAAGTTTTCGTAAAAACGTGACAGATGACCTATGAACTGAGGCCCGACAACTGCGGAGGTTTCTGTATTGCCACGTGTTTGGTAATAATGTCAGTCAACCTTTGTAACCTGCGCGAAGAAAGACTAGTTCCTATGTGTAGACACATCCTCTCTATAGTCTTCTTTTATCAGTACCCATATTATAATTAGTACCCATATTATTAATGCGAAAGTGTGTTTATTTATTGGTTTGTCCTTCGAGCACGTCGCAACGGATTGCCGTGATTTTTTGCATGGGTATAGTTGAAGACCTGGAGAGTGGCATAGGCTGCTTTTTATCCCGAAAAATCAAAGAGTTCGTATGGGATTTTTAAAAACCTAAATCCACGCGGACGAAGTTGCGGGCATCAGCTAGTAGCTAGTCTGAAATAAACTGGACAAGCGACTGTAAACGTTGCAGTCGCAGAAAAGAGCGAGGCAAACGCGGCTTCTGTAGAATGAACGCTTCATACAGTTCCTTTGGTTTAAAACTTCTATGAGTAGGAGTTCTAGAAGTTGCTGCCGTCACGCGTTTTGCTTGACCAAGCCTTTATTCTGTTAAAGGTTCCATTCTATTGTCACAATAACTTATAATAAAACATTGTAACAGTTTTGCTCTATTAGTTAAGAATCGTAGCTTTTTACGACGTACCTACACAGTACCTACCCAGTTATTTCGGCATTGCCAAAAGAAACAAAGATTGCTAAATATTTACTGCAGCTATGGCGTAGATTGTCATGTAACCCAAATGGCCTAAGAGCCAGCGCGTGCCAGATCTTCCTTATTTTATAAAAGCTGAAAGTTACTCTACGTACCCCAACACTGAGAGGAACGTTTATTTGGATCATGGTGGCTTTGGGAGATAACAGGTAATAAAGGTGTAAAAAAATCTTACGTCAAAATGTAGTCTGTTTTTTTATACAGGCTTAGGCTGCATCATCACTTGCCGGCAGGTCTGATTGCATCCAAGCGCTAATCTATGAAATAAAAAGAAATCGCGTGGGAACTCTTCGATTTTCCGATTTAAAAGTAGCCTTGCCCATATCTTGCCCGTGCCCGGGATGCAAACTATCTATACAGAATAGATGATGCCCGCGACTTCATTCACGTTGATTTAGGTTTTTTTAATCCCATGCTATCGGATCTCTTCCATGTTCCAGGTCGCCATTCCATCACCTTGGGACCCCAAGGTCTATCGGTTCTTCTTACTATGTGCCCCGACATTGCCGCTTCAGCTCTGCAACCTGTTGAGCTACAGTGCGACAAGGCTATCTTGGCTCGTGGCGAAAATCAAAACTAACGTTGCCGTCAAGTGTCCCCCTTTGTTCTTGTTTGAATATTCTAAGTCTTTGTTCTCCAACAGCGGTCCCCTGTAAAGGAAGAGACAAAATAATTTGTAGGAAGTCAAGAAGGCGCCCCGGGAAAACGCCAAGAGCAAGTACCGAACCGCCGCCCTCCCGCGATTCGGCCCATATAACCGAGAGGTTGGTGGGGCCATGGGAGGTGGAGGGTTGGTCCCTTGTCAATGTCATTCAAGTGCCAAGAGAGCCTTGTCGCACTGTATGTCCGTTACTCTAGTTCTTTTACGGATCTAATCATTTCTGATAAGAGAAACTCCGAGCATTGCTCTTACCATCTCCCGCTGAATGACTGAAATATCTAATGAGCCCTATAAAGCGACCATGTCATGACGATTTGACTCTGAGAACTAGCTTATGCTCGCGACTTCGTCCGCGTGGACTACACAAATTTCAAACCCCTATTTCACCCCCTTAGGGGTTGAATTTTCAAAAATCCTTTCTTAGCGGATGCCTACGTCATAATAGCTATCTGCATGCCAAATTTCAGCCCGATCCGTCCAGCATTTTGATAGATCAGCTGTGCGTTGATAGATCAGTCAGTCAGTCAGTCATCTTTTCCAAAAGGAAAAGATGACTGACTGATTATATTATCTAAATATATAAAAATATATTTAGATAATATTATAACGCCTGCTTAATCTTAAATAGCTTTTTTGCGCACGAATGTTTTTGGTTGCAAATAATTCGAAGGCTTTTGCCGTATATTCAATGAATGCGGCCTTTGTTGAATGGCCTGCCTGAATTGTTCGAGTGTTATGAAATTAAGAGATTTTCTTTATATCTATGATTTCATTATGATTATTGATTTATCCTTTCATGTAATCTTGAGCTGTAGTTGTAATTTCATTTATTGTTTTATTAAAAACGAACTCATGTTTATCACATTACTAAAATCGCAGTTGTTCTGTTTGGCTGAATTTGCAGTATTCTTGATGCTGTACATTTTAAAGGTAGGTACCTGAAAGATAGAGTGGAGTAGTGGAGGAGGTTCTTAGTCTGTACTCTGTATTTCTCTACGTGATCAAATCAGAAATGAGGAGATCCGTAGGAGAACAAGAGTAACCGACATAGCTCAACGGGTTGCGAAGCTGAAGTGGCAATGGGCAGGGCACATAGTTCGTACAACCAATAGACGTTGGGGTCCCAAGGTGCTGGAATGGCGACCTCGCACCGGAAGACGCAGCGTTGGAAGACCCCCTCACTAGGAGGACGGACGACATCAGACGAGTCGCAGGGAGCCGCTGGATCCAGGCGGCGCAAGACCGTGGCGTGTGGAAATACCTACAAGAGACCTATGTCCAGCAGTAGACGTCTATTGGTTGATGATGATGATGGTGATTCTGTAGGCTATTGGACAGCATCCCCAATGGAGTCGATCTTGCGCGAAACACTGGGATATCCATGATTGATTTGGAAGTCGGTTAAAAATGTACTAAACGTTCGGTTGTATTGAATTACGTATTACGTATTATTATATTACGTACCTATAGTACGTGACAGGTCGAGATAGCAAATGGGGTGGGATCGCCCCGTACACCAGCGCAGCCCCCGCGCTAACCCGGGGCGGGATAGCGCGGGTGACGTGCGGGTGTGCGGGGCGTCACCTCGCCTCTCACCCCGATTGCCATCTCGACCTGTCGCGTACTACATTTAAGTAATTACCCGCTCATTTAATAGAAAATAATATAGCAAACCGGAACAGAGCAAATGATAAATTCAAGGAAACTGCATTAATTCATTGTGAAAAATTAAATATTAATGATGCATCCACAATTAATTCTAATGAAGATTAAGTTCATTGCCAACGCAAGAATATACAAAACAAATATGTTACTAAGTAGTTACTTAAATACTTAATTTGAAACTAATTGACAGTAAAAGCTGTGATAGCGTAGTGGTTAGGACGTCCGCTTCCTAATCGGAAGTCAGGGTTTCGACCCCGGGTACGCACCTGTATACCTGAGAGTTCTCCGTAATGTTCTCAAAGGTGTGTGAAGTCTGCCAATCCCCATTTGGCCAGCGTGGTAGACTATGGCTAAAACTCTTCTCACTCTAAGAGGAGCCCCGTTCTCTGTAATGAGCCGGCGATGGTTTGATCATGATGGACTTGACTCGTTACTATTTCCGAGTCAGGATGGAATATTTTGAAGGCAAGTTTCAGCAATGTTATTAGGGTTAAAAGGGTTACTTTTTCCTTTTGAGTTACGGGACCCTAAAAAACCGGCCAATAGCGAGTCAGGCTCGCGCAATGAGGGTTCCGTACTACAGTCGTATTTTTTCGACATTTTGCAGGATAATTCAAAAACTATGATACATAAAAATAAATAAAAATCTGTTTTAGAATGCACAGGTGAAGACCTTTCATATGATACCCCACTTGATATACCTAGTTATCTTACTTAGAAAATTGAAAATACTAATTTTATTAGTGTTTTTTGTGTGATGCAACCCTAAATTCACGGTTTTCGGATTTTTCCCCAAATGTCAGCTATAAGATCTACCTACCTGCCAAATTTCATGATTCTAGGTCAACGGGAAGTACCCTGTAGGTTTCTTGACAGACAGACAGACGGACAGACAGACAGACAACAAAGTGATCCTTTAAGGGTTCCGTTTTTCATTTTGAGGTACGGAACCCAAAAAAAATCTGTTTAATTCACCATTGGTTTGGATAGAACTAAATTAGCACCACTGCCCAAATATTTGTGCTCTGCTCAAAAACCTAAATTGAAGGATAAAACAATATTAACATTACACAAAATGAAAACAGCAAGGTAAAACATGGCAGACGACACAGACTGGCATGTCAACAAACAAGATCACGCTCGAGTCATTGAGTGCTATAAAAATACTTGAAGAGCTTGCATTTGCAAAAACGAAGCCAAGAAAAAGCTACTGCCTCGCATTGACCTTCAAACTGTCAAGGTATTCAGAAATTATTGTTATTACATAAGTGGTTTTTTTAAATTTGCAAACATCTTTGGTTTTCTCTTTTTTTACTTGAGAATGGTGTATTGCTGATTGGGCAGAAATGAAAGTAACAAAACGGCATCTCTTATTATGCAACAACTATTGCTTTTCACATCCCGATTATCTTTTTCAAAGATAGATGCCTCGAAGTCACTGGCAGGCGTCAAATGTTAGTACATTTGACACAGGTAACCCTAAAATAGCCCTATTTTTCTTTGATTTTACGTCACCAATCACCATAGTCTAATATTTGACATAATATCGTCCATTCAGGATCAAACCGAAAGTCCTCACTCAAGTTCACTCAGGCAATGTGATAATAATCACTATTTTTGCGATAAGCAGAGCTGTTACATAAATGAAACTCAGTATTAAAACGATGGAAAGTGGGTTCATTAATCATCATAATACTTGGCAGCAAAATGCTCTATAAAATGTCAAATTATATAGGATAGAAATGCTGGTGAGCAATTTTGCTGCGTGCATGCATACAAAGTTGCGTGTCCGTCCGCACAGCGCACACGCGTGAAGGAATTCAGTTTTGTTTTCTTTGACTACCTAAAGAAGCAAGCTGAAATAATTATCATCAGGCATAAAGTGTTTCTCTTTTGTTGTTATTTTTTTATATGTATATTAGTGTGATAAGAATCGTGGCGAATCGAGCTGCTTCTCAACTAAATATGGTCGTTTGTTAAAATTTTGTGATCAAACGAACATACCATACTTAAGGTATACCATACCATATTTTCTTGAACTACTATTGAATTTGACTCTGTAGTCATAAAACTATAATTTCCGCTTTTCACTCTAGTAGCCCGAATACCCCAACAGTTTTTATACCCATACCTATCATTGAAGAAATTTGAAGAAACAGAAGATGGAAGAATAAAAGAGGTATCTCTTTTATTCTTCCATCTTCTGTTTCTTGACTCCTAATAGAGTGAACAGGTATTTTACAAAATTGATACATGATCCCTGTTTCTGCGGTCTACTTTTATTACAATAGAAACATTACAAATCAGCAAGCGATAAGTGATTTCCTGTAGGTACTTGTATCATATAACATGTTGATGCAGGGCTCAATGACTGATATTAACATATGACATCGGGTCATTGGCAGAACGATAGTACATTTGTTATAATATCAAATGCCCTATCATACACTGTTGCTAGGGTTTGCTTTTGCAATTTCTAAATTAAGTTGATTGGAATAAAAATATGCCGTCTTTTTCTGCATGAGAAATACTTAAGATCTGTCAATATGATGTTGTTCAAAGGCTTATAAAAAAAGAGTAGATGATGACGCGCCCCTTCGTTTGCGTGGATTTAGGTTTTTTTAAAATCCCGTGGGAACTCTTTAATTTTCCGGCGTAAAATGCTAACTGTACCAAATTTCATCAAAATCGGTTAAACTGTTGGACCGTGAAAAGCTAGCAGACAGACAGAATGACAGACAGGCAGACGGACAGATCGTCGATTCAGGTGCTCGATTCTGGTAGAATGGCAGCTACAATCATGTCAAGATCGCAATCGCCTCTGATCGATTGACGCTCGCTCATCTATTGGCTACAATACATTGTTGCAATAAGAATCGCACAAATTAAGCCACACAATCACAACAATCGAGGTTTTAATAATCATTGATGCATGTTTTACGAAATCGAGAGAACTTCTAGGTTTCGACGTCACTGGCAGGTGTCAAATTTTAAAACATTTGACGCAGGTATCCTAAAGTAGCCCTATTTTTCCTAGATTTAGGTCACCGTAGCGTAACATTTGACATATCGTCGATTCAGGATCAAACCGAGAGTTCCCCCACTCTAGTTCACTCTGGCGTCCGTCAATCAGAGAGGATTGCGATCGTCACATTGTAGCTGTCATTCTACAGTGGGATGGCTCTCTTGGCACTTGAATGACATTGACAGGGGGGCGCTGTTTTTTTTTCTCTTTATTGGAACATAAACAGCATTTACATTGATACTTAGCTACTTATTCCTAGCTAGTACATACGCCTATTAAGTGTTCATTTATTTACATTATTTATTTCATTTTGTGCAACGCTAGTTCCGATTTTCGTCACGCGCTAAGATAGCCTTGTCGCACTGTACGGCGGTAGACCCCGGTACGTTCCAGTTTACCAAGCATTATATGATATCATTGCCTCTTGTCAGAGTGAACTACTCTTGTGCCAACCGGTTCCCATTCTTCAACTGACCCGGCAGCGCGCTTCGGACAACAAACATCGCCCGCTGCAGTTGGAAAGGCAAAAGTTTTACGTAAGACCGCTTGTGTAACCGCGAGTGAAAGAACTCTTGCAGTAGTGCAGCGTTTCCGAGCGCGGAGAGACGCGTGCGCGTGAGTTGATTCGCGTTTACGTCCGCAAAACGAATCGGTGCGATTGTGAAATTGTGTTATGTTATGTGTGCCTGCTGTTTAGGGCTGTCATCGACCAAATCTGATGCTTAAACACAAAGTATGCTATTCATAAAGGGTTTTACAAGTACATTTCAATCATCAGAAGTATGCTTCCTTGTTAGGAAATACCAGTGAGAAATGTGGCGGTTGCTTATGAATTCTTCTGGATTAACGTGATGATTTTAAAGTTCAATAGATAGTTTCGCCAAATATCTGTCATTCCATTTAGTGACTCATTTTCTAACGTAGCCAGACCATTGTTTAATGCGTTTACTACATTTTACAAGTCTTGTAGTGTAGAATCCCTTTTAATTTTATTACTAGTTTTAAATCATGACGTATACCTATTATTGTTTAGCAAACAGGGAAACGGATGGGTTAGAAAACCTCGTACGAAAGTATCCTGCCCTTGATGGTTTCTTGAATCGTTCTCCGTTCTTATTGAATACTTTCTAAGAGTTTTATACGATGACTAGAGGGTACCCGGGACTTCGTCCGCGTGGAGACAGACAAACAGACACACTTTCATCATCATCATCATCAACCAATAGACGTCCACTGCTGGACATAGGTCTCTTGTAAGGACTTCCACACGCCACGGTCTTGCGCCGCCTGGATCCATCTTCCGGTGCGAGGTCGCCATTCCAGCACCTTGGGACCCCAACGTCCATCGGTTGTACGCACACACTTTCGCATTTATAATATTAGTTTGGAAATATGGATTCTCTGAGAAAAACCGCAACTGGGGAAATCCGCAGTGATGACAACCCTATGTGCGTCCCATACATTCGTTGTGCAGTTATTCTAACCTTATTCCGTTTTCAATTCGACTTGTTAACTTCATTTACAAATAGCAAGCCTAGCATCTTATCGTGAATCTTGTTATTTGAAGTACAATCATCACATTCGTCGTTACTTAGATGAATTTGTGTTATTCTTGTTAAAATAACTGTATATTCACCCAATTCAAATGTTAACAAGCACAGTTTTGTTTTGCGTTACCTGCTAACTTCACTCACAATTTCATAATGTAAACCAACACTATTACGTCGGCTCCACACGTTGGCCCCCACGCTGGCCCTAACACTGTTTGGGAAATTAGCTTTGCCAACGTTGGGACCGATGCTAATTTCCCGATCCAAACGTTTGGGCGAACAGCGTTGGGGCCAAGGTTTGGAGCTAACGTTACATTTGTGAGTGAAGGTAGCTGGAGGTGTCAAGCCCTGCCTGTTAACAACAGAATAATAGTCAAAAGGAATGATCACGATTATCATATCAATGTGCCAGACGTGCAGTAATGTCAACAATGATAATATTGATTCATACTTAGATTTATTAGATGGATTATAAATATAGTAGATGGCTGTAATCACGTGGTTAGTCGACATAAGCCCGACTAGTTTCGAACCCATCCGGGATCGGAAACTTAGACAGATAATTAGGGTTCCGCACCTCATAAAGAAAAAAGGAACCCTTATAGAATCACTTTGTCCGTCTGTCCGTCGTGTCTGTCAAGAAAACCTATAGGGTACTTCCCGTTCACCTAGAAGGTAGGTAGGTAGATTTTATAGCACAAGTAAAGGAATAAATCCGAAAACCGTGAATTTGTGGTTACATCACAAAAAAAAGTGTTCATGAACAAATAATTAGTATTTTCAATTTTCAAAGTAAGATTTAACTATACCTATATTTCTTGACAGACACAACGGACAGACGAACATACAGACAACAAAGTGATTAGTGATCCTATGAGGGATCCTTTTTCCTTTTGAGGTACGGAACCTTAAAAATGTTGCTTAAACATGAATAATTTAAAATTCGTTGTTGTAACTTTTAGTTTTTACTATTTGTTAATCTTCTCGATGTCTACGGGTATAAGTAAGAATATTACCCTCATTTACATATTTTAGACAATTAATGTTACTTATTAGTAGATAGTAATTATACCGCCTATGTGTTTGCTAATTTGCACCTTATGGTACCAGACAATTAAGTTTAATTTAAATCGTGTACCTACTGTTGAAGCTCTATTGTGAGATTTATGTGTGATATGTTGAGATAAGTTCATCATCAACGTGCTATTGTGGCAAAAACACTAAGCAATCATAATTTAAAAATATTTCAATTAATAGCTGATACCCGCGACTTAAGCTTTTTAAAATTCTCGTGCGACATCTTTGATTTTCCGGGATAAAAACTAGCCTATGTCACTCTCCAGGTTACACCCAGGCAAAAATCACGTCGATCCGTTGCGTCGTGATTGAAGGACAAATCAACAAACCAATAAATCAATAAACCAACAAAGAAACACACTTTTGCATTTATGATAATTGCAAAAGCTGATTTTTTGAGGTTATTCCGCTAAAGGAAAAGGTTATTCTTTTCTCTCAAATCAGGGCTTCATAATTATTAAAATAGGTAGCACTTTGTGATGAACGGTTCTCTCTTTTTTCCATGTCATTGCCCTTTACCAAAAACCGGCCAAGTGCGAGTCAGACACGCGCACTGAGGGTTCCGTACTACACTGTATTTTATCGACATTTTGCACGATAAATCAAAAACTATTATGCCTAAAAAGAAATAAAAATCTGTTTTAGAATGTACAGGTAAAGCCCTTTTATATGATACACCACTTGATATAGCAATCTTACTTTTAAAGTCGAAAATGGCAATATTTGAAATGTAATGTAACTACAAATTCACGGTTTTCGGATTTATTCCTTTACTTGTGTTATAAGACATACCTACCAACAAATTTCATGACTAGTTCAACAGAAAGTACCCTATAGGTTTTCTTGACAGGCACGACGGACAGACAGACAACAAAGTGTTCCGATAAGGATTCCTTTTGTCCTTTTGAGGAACCCTTAAAGCTGCTAAAAAATTCGTAATCAGTTCGCAGTAATGTGTGATCCGCTTAGAAATACAATTCTCGAATATAGACGATTAATCTATAATCACCCTTGGCAATTAAGGCCTGATTAATTAATGCAGTAACTAACGTCAATAAACTAGTAGGTTCTACGTAAAGGTAGGTTTCCCAAATATGAAATTGATCACCTTTGATATTATTTTCCTAAACATATCAAACCAAATGGCCATTCAAATTAAAAAGTAAACAATAATCAATTAAGATAAGTTATCAATATTAAGGATGAACAAATAATTAATATTTTCAACTTCCAGAGTAAGATAAGATATCATATGAAACGGCTTTACCTATACATTCTAAAACAGATTTTTATTTATTTTTATCCATGTTTTTTTTTATCGTGCAAAATGTCGAAAAAATACGGCTGTGGTACGGAACCCTCGGTGCGCGAGTCTGACACGCACTTGGCTGGTATTTTAATAACTTCGTTTGAATTCTATGTCAACGGGAAGTACCCTATACGTTTTTTGACAGACAAGAAAGACAGACAACGAAGTGATCCTATAAGGGTTCCTTTTTAGGGTACTTCCCGTTGACGTAGAATCATGAAATTTGGCAGGTAGGTAGATCTTATAGCTGACATTTGGGAAAAAATCTGAAAACCGTGAGTTTGTGGTTACATCACACAAAAAAAATTAAATTGTGGTCATGAACTAATAATTAGTATTTTCAATTTTGCTAAGTAAGATAACTATATCAAGTGGGGTATCATATGAAAGGTCTGCACCTGTGCATTCTAAAACAGATTTTTGGCCGGTTTTTTCCTTTTGAGGTACGGAACCCTAAAAATGTGCGGAGCTAAATCTAAATATATAAAATGAAAAGTGACTGACTGACTGACTGATCTATCAACGCACAGCTCAAACTACTGGACGGATCGGGCTGAAATTTGGCGTGCAGATAGCTATTATGATGTAGGCATCCGCTAAGAAAGGATTTCTGAAAATTCAACCCCTAAGAGGGTGAAATAGGGGTTCAAAATTTGTGTAGTCCACGCGGACGAAGTTGCGAGCATAAGCTAGTTTCAAATAAATCACGTGTCCCTGGCAATGCACAATAAAATTCTGTGTAAACATACCTACTTTTAATCTAGATAAAAGTAACTCTCAGTGCTCAAAGCAAAGAACGATATAATTTAACTACGTAAGCAATGGACGCAAGTAAAAGCAGTGGCCCTATCGCGGTTGTTTGACAGCTACAATGTCACGATCGCAATCATCTCTGATTGGTTAATGCTCGCTCACTATTGGCCACAATGCATTGTTGCAACAAGAATCGCACAAATTCAGCCAATCAGAACAATTGAGATTGTAATAATGATTGATGCAGGTTTTAGACAATCACCCTACAGGTTGTGGAACAAGCAGCGACTGCAAACTCGATCCTGTAATTCAAGTAGTGGAGAGCGTTGCATTTCAACCGGCTTTTCTTGTCATGGGTTTTGTTTGGAAAAAAACCGGTCAATTGCGAGTCGGACTCGCGCACGAAGGGTCCCGTACTATCTTACAAAATATATCTAACCGAACTCCTTTATATGTAGAAGATAAGTTTTAGTAAATTTTTTTTCGTAAACATTTTTTTGTGATAACCTAGTGGTTAGGACGTCCGCCTTCTAATCGCAGGTCGGGGGTTCTATCCACGCACGCACCTCTAACTTTTCGAAGTTATATGCGTTTTAATTAATTAAATATCACTTGCTTTACCAGTGAAGGAAAACATCGTGAGGAAACCTGCATGCCTGAGAGTTCTCCATAATGTTCTCAAAGGTGTGTAAAGTCTACCAATCCGCACATGGCCAGTGTGGTAGACTATGGCCAAAACCCTTCTCAGTCTAAGAGGAGAGCCGTGCTCTGTAGTGAGCCGGCGATGGGTTAATCATGATGATTTTTTTGTGATGTAACGACAAATTGACGGTTTTCGGATTTTTTCGTTATTTGTGCTATATGAACTTATACGACCGGTTGAAATGGCAATCGGGGAGGGAACGCCCCGCACAACCGCACAGCCCCGCGCTAATCCGATGCAGGCGAGCGCGGGTGACGTGTGAGTGTGTGGGGAGTCCCCCCGCCTCATACCCCGATTGCCATCTCAGCCTGTCGCGGACTATACCTACCTAGTACCTACCTGCCCATGATTCTAGGTCAACCCTATACGATTTTCTTGACAGAATCGACAGACAGACAGACAACAAAGTGAACCTATAAGAGTTCCTTTTTAACCGACTTCAAAAAAAGGAGGAGGTTCTCAATTCGTCGGAATCTTTTTTTTTATGTATGTTATTTCCTTTTGAGGTACGGAACCCAAAAATGACGACTCTCCAAGTCTCGCGGAAGCTGCAGATGTTAAATTGCTTTGTCGATTCCAATTGTTCGGCAAGGTTTACTTGATATTAATAATACGTTGATTGATTGAGGCCGTGATATTAGACGTGACGGCTTAACGATTAGAATTACTAGATATATTAGTCATTTTTTGCGGCCAAATTAGTGTGTCAGAATTCCCCTTTACATTATGTTACTTACTCATAGGTTTTAAAACAGTCCTTGTAGTTTTCAAATCTAGGTTAAATCGATTAAGTATAACTTTTTTGACAAGACAGAATGTTAGGTAAATTAGACATCACTAATATTCCCTTTTCTCCTCCGACTAAGCAAAAAGCTTATGCTAGGATTGGTACTATATTGAGCAAATCATGCCTGCGTGGAATTGTGCCAAGAATAATGGCTGTATTTCCTCCCTGGACAGCCAGGGTGACCCTTTGTGCAAAAAATGAGCCAGCCCCTCTGTCACAAATGAGGCTATTAATCGCGGTCAAATGTCTCGTAATTTTTTTTTAGCACTCTATGGCCCCAGGGCCTCCTCGGCAAACTGAACCAAATGCTTATTTTCGATAAGAAGGGCATACATATACGTCGAATATTTGTACATAACTGGTGTTGACACACCGTTTACATAATAATATTATGTGTGTTCGAATGGCGAGCTCAGTGTACGTAACATACGTTATATATATATTATATATTTGCACAGAACGGTAATGTTATGCTACTTGCCAATGATTTAACCAGGCTGTGTCGTCTATCGTTTAGTAAATATGTGACTTCGTTCTAAGATAATATTTATCTCGCCCAGATTTTTTTTTTTTGTCATTTAATAATACTACGTATATAATTTTGTATGGGGGTTCCTGTGTATGCGTGTTCATTAAATATCATCATCATTATCATCGTCATCAAACGATAGACGTCCACTACCTACTGGGCATAGGTCTCTTGTAGAGGATTCCACACGCCACGGCCTTGCGCCGTTGAATTCAGCGACTCCCTGCGACCCATCTGATGTCATCCCTCTAGCCAGTGGGGGTCTCCCAACGCTGCGCCTTCCTAAGCGAGGTCACCATTCCAGCGCCAATGGCAATGCATTAAATATATTTAAATAAATTATAAGTAAATAAAATAAATAGGTCAAACTCATCTACCTATTCAAAACATTGTAGCCTACCCTTTTTGATTGCTAATTGTTGAATTTAACAATAAATAGAAGCGTGACACGATACTGATAAATACGTAAACTTAAAAAACTAAGGCTACGAGGGCTCTTAAACGCGCTTTGGTCTGAGAAGCACACAAACTCGGCCGGGTATTCTATTTATTATCACTATCTTACAATATCTCTAAGAACTTATAAGATATGAGGGACTATTGTGTAAAATATAGTCTTTTATAAATACTATAAAAGACCAGTCTAAATATATAAAAGGAAAAGGTGACTGACTAAAGGTTCGTACGCACCTGAGCGGCGCGGCGCGGCGCTTCAGTCCGACTGCAGAACGCTTCACCTCAGGCCGCTCGACGGTGCCTACCGCACTACAACTTCAGTACGCGGCAGCTCGCGTCACTTGCGCGTCACTTTTACACCCGTTCGCGTACGAGCAACAACGTCGCAAGATGAGCGACAGTGAAGAGGATTTGATTATTATTTCTTTGTTGTGCAGAAGAAGAACGAATTATCGAAGAGAAAAAACCGGCCAAGTGCGAGTCAGGCTCGCGCAATGAGGGTTCCGTACTACAGTCGTATGATTTCGATAATTCAAAAACTATGATGCATAAAAATAAATAAAAATCTGTTTTAGAATGTACAGGTGAAGACCTTTCATATGATACCCCACTTGGTATAGTCACTCACTTCGAAAGTTGAAAATACTAATTATTAGTTCATGACCACAATTTAATTTTTTTTGTGTGATCTAACCCTAAATTCACGGTTTTCAGATTTTTCCCCAAATGTCAGCTATAAGATCTACCTACCTGCCAAATTTCATGATTCTAGGTCAACGGGAAGTACCCTGTAGGTTTCTTGACAGACAGACGGACAGACAGACAGACAGACAGACAGACAGACAGACAGACAGACAGACAGACAACAAAGTGATCCTATAAGAGTTCCGTTTTTCCTTTTGAGGTACGGAACCCTAAAAAAGAAGAAGAAATGGATTGCTGACATACCAAAGTCACGCTATCAAGAAGGATATCACATTTTGTTTCCTCGCCTTCTTAATGACTCTGTACCATTTCACATTTACTTCAGAATGTCGAAGACAAAATTCTATAGGTATGCTATTGCCTAATAGTTTTTGTGGAAATTACATTAGAAACAATAGGTATACCACACAGGTCGGTAATATAATCCTACAAGAAACCTATGTCCAGCAGTGGACATATCTATCGGTTGATGATGATGAAGATGATGATAGTTTTTATGGAAATTATAAAAAAATATTTATGCATATCCATACTTATATTATTATCAACGCAAAAGTGTATTTGTCTGTCTATCTACTAGCTTTTCACGGCTCAACAGCTTAACCGAATTTGATGAAATTTGGTACAAAGTTGAATTACATCCCGGGGAAGGACAGGCTACTTTTTATCCTGGAAAATGAAAGAATTTCCACAGGATTGTTAAAGGCCCATTTATATGAAGTTTGGACCAGAGGTAGCTTGCATTCCGGGAATTGACAGAGGTAGGCAACTTTTTATCCCGGAAAATCAAAGAGTTCACACGGGATTAAAAATCTAAAAAAAAATGCAACTAGATGATGCCTGCGACTTCGTCCGCGTGGATTTAGATTTTTCTATAGGTGAGCACATTTCCGGGAATTACCTACTAGTACCTATATACCTGAGATAGATTATACCCTGTAGGATAAAAGTAGCCTATGTGTACCTACACATAGGCTAGTTTTATCCCGAAAATCAAAAAGTTTCCACGGGATTTTTAAAAAACCTACATCTACGCGAACGAAGTTGCGGGCATCAGCTAGTCCCTTAGGTTCTGTGGAAATTACATTAGAAAAAGCATTTTCGCAAAATGTCTTTGTTTTATGTGCAATAGAATATATAAAATAGGCAGGTAAACACAGGTACATATTATATCTAAATACCTATATAAAAGAAAAAGGTGACTGACTGACTGATCTATCAACGCACAGCTCAAACTACTTGACGGATCGGGCTGAAATTTGGCATGCTGGCTAGCTAACTAGCTAATATGACGTAGACATCCGCTAAAAAGGGATTTATGAAAATTCAACCCCTAAGGGGGTAAAATAGGGGTTCGAGATTTGTGTAGTCCACGCGGACGACGTCGCGGGCATAAGCTAGTATAATATAAATACAAGTACAACAATAGGTAGGCATATTTCCGAAACTATTAATTCTACCTAGATGAAGTAGGTAGGTATAATATGTACATAATATATTATAGTTATTTAATCAGGATTATTTTTACCATTGATGTTTTCTCATAACGCTCGGAGGGACATTTATACATTTAGACACTGGGAAGGGGGGAAGCCGACATCCTAGGGGTTGGGACCTTTGAGGATATACTTCTAAGAGCATGAGGAACACGTCATGTGTCAAAAATTAAACCTACGTTATTTATTTTGAGGTCTATCTTGCCGATTCTTGCCTGTACTTTAAATACCTAACAAGATGCGCGTGTATCTTATTCGAGCGACGTACGCATACTGAAGCGCCGCGCCGCGCCGCTGGGTATGTCGCACTAGCGTCACTGCACTGCGCGTCGCTTCAGTGCGCTTCAAAATATTCTCTCCAGCCGTGCCGCGCGGCAACGCGCGGTGAAGCGCCGCGCCGCGCCGCTCTAGTGCGATATGCGCCATACAAAATGATAGAAATGATATTTTGAAGCTCTGTGCCGCGACGTGAAGCTCACTGAAGCGCCGCGCCGCGCCGCTCAGGTGCGTACGAACCTTAACGGCCACAGACCAATCCAAAAGGCCGAGATTCTATCTAGAAACGTACGATAGCTTAACGTGCCGGATATCAGGCATTTTAAGCTCGCGATTTTCAGACGTAGTGTAGTTTGGAAACCCCTGATTTGGGAAATGAATTAAAATCCTACCTTTTTTAAAATAGATATAGCGAGCAAACGAGCAGGCGGGTCATCTGATGTTAAGTGACTACCTGTTGAATTGTCGTTATTAGTCCTAGGACATACACCTGACTGTCTTACATTCCCCTTTCCCCTAGTAGGGGAAAGGGGAATGTAAGACAGTCAGTAGACCTTAAATTCTTTTAGAAGAACACAACCTGATTAATAACCTTCATTATGTTCCGGTTGACATAGTGTGTAAAACATCAATGTATTAATAATTAATATAGTTAATACCGCACATATGAAATTAACACCCGTTAATTGTGTTACCTTCATCTAAACAGTCTAAACAGAGTTTGAAACTCACATAACGCGCGACGGAAGCGTGTCCAACAAATTGTAATACAACGACATCCAAGAATAATTGTGATAGAGTAACTGTATAAAGCGCACGAACCACGCTCCTGAAGGGTTAGTACGACTTAAGTAACAACTCACTAACATTGAAAGATGAAACACTATAAAGTTAGAAATTAGAGTTAAATAGAACTAAAGTTGATATACTTAGTTGAGTTGTGGCGCGCGGTATCGCGCTGGTGGTAGGTATATGAACGAATCCAAACCATAAAACAATCACTGTTTCTAAGAAAGATAACTATATCAAGTGGGGTATCGTATGAAAGGTGTTCATCTGTGCATTCTAAACCAGATTTTTATTTATTTTTATGTATCATAGTTTTTGAATTATCCTGCAAAATGTCGAAAAAATACGACTATCGTACGGAACCCTCATTGCGCGAGCCTGACTCGCACTTGGCCGGTTTTTATTTCTATGTTCTACTAACTTTGACGAGTTTTCGAAGTCGTTCTAAACATATTACCCTCGTGGCGGGCATTGAGCTGCATTGGACCGTTCTTCAATCGGTGCAATTATTCGAGCACGCGTACGCGCGCGCTAAATGTGAAATCATGAAGGTGCAGTTACCGTTGCGCCGCGCTGCCGTCAAGGCTATTGTTTGTGGCAGTTCTATAGATTCCTCGGTCTACGATTGAAACCAATATAGCTCAATATTCCTAAGGTCATGCAAAAATAGGATTAACATAAATAGAAACAAGTAATGTCAGAACCGACATACATTCTGAGCAGTTTAATAGTTTTCATTTATCTGTGATCTAAATATATAAAAGGAAAAGGTGACTGACTGACTGACTGATCTATCAACGCACAGCTCAAACTACTGGACAGATTTGGCATGCAGATAGCTATTGTGACGTAGGCGTCCGCTAAGAAAGGATTTTTGAAAATTCAACCCCTAAGGGGGTGAAATAGTGGTTTGAAATTTGTGTAGTCCACGCGGACGAAGTCGCGAGCATAAGCTAGTTCTATAATAAAGTTTTTTATTTTTAAATATCTTTATTTATTTTTAATGGGCTTTTATACAATATGTACATATGACAACCCTATCGTACATAAACTAACTTAATTAACAGTAATAATTTATTAATAAAATCAAATCGTATAACATAAATTGACTTAATTAACAGATAATAAAGTTAAAGGCAATGCTCTAAAGCCCGGAAACTCACAACGGAACGTTGAGGTTGGCCCGATAAACTTAACAAGTATCCTGAAAAATTTATTGTAACTTCATATGCAATTTATTTTTGCTCATAATATATCCGAATTATGCATCCGGCATCCCTATAAAGACCGGACCTCACAATATTATAAAGAACTAGCGGATGCCCGCGACTTCGTCCGCGTGGATTTATGTTTTTAAAAATCCTGTGGAAACTTTAGTTTTCCGGGATAAAAAGCAGCCTATGTCCTTCCCCGCTATGTAAGCTATCTCTGTACCAAATTTCGGCAAAATCAGTTGAACGGTTGAGCCGTGAAAAGCTAACCGACAGACATATAGACAGACAGACAGACTTTCGCATTTATATAATTAGTATAGATTTCTTGTGACCGTTCTTCGCTTTAGCACCTTGGGACCCCCAATGTCTATCAGTTTTTCAAACTATTTGTCCTGCCCATTGCCACTTCAGCTGCGCGACCCGTTAAGCTATGTTATTTACTCTTGTCCTCCTAGGGATCTCTTGATTTCGGTTTTGATCACATTTCTTTTTTCCTTTTGAGATACGGAATCCTAAAAAGTGTTATTTCTTGTACGATGCTACAGAACCCTTTGTGTGCGAGTCCGGTTCGCAGTTGACCGGTTTTTAAACTATGAAACGCAAATTTTATGGTTTAAAAGTTTTTTTTAAGTTGATGTTAATCCATTATCACCTCAACTATGAAACATGGTTGATCTTCAAAGGTGATTACTGATAAGATCTTGGACTTTAACTTGTATCCATCTAACTCAAAGTAACACAAATATGCGATATTGTAAAAAATTGTATACCTACTTACTTCTATTTTAAATTCAACAAGAAAAATATTACACTGCATTGACCTCTAATAATACGAGTACACTGGACCCAAGTGTAGTCTATGATGCGTACAGAGTTCTCATTTTAGCTTTATGTGTCAACTGTCATATCAGAGTTCAAATGGCGCGTGAAAACTCATTTTGCACGGACTATAATATTATCTATGGCTGGACCTGCCATTGCCGATTTGTTTTTAAAGCAACTTGATTATCGCCATTTTGGCGCTGATAGCAGCAGTGAGCGTACTCGGAACTAAAAAAAACTGGACAAGTGCGTGTCAGACTCGCGCACCGAGGGTTCCGTAACAGTCGTATCTGAATCAAAAATAATGTTTGTACAATGAACGATTAACACGTATTTAAGAACCGGATAGCAATTAAGTATTCAAACTTCAAAGTAGTTTAAATCCGTATTTACTTGCGTGCGTTAGTGGTATGCGTTCTGGTTACACCCTGTAGTAATGATAGAAGTATAAAAGTAGATATATTTCTGACGACCTCCCTGGCGCAGTCGTGAGCGCTGTGGTCTTATGAGTGGGAGGTCCCGGGTTCGATTCCTGGCAGGGGTTTGGAATTTTATAATTTCTAAAGTTCTGGTCTGGTCTGGTCGGCCGTGGCTAGTTACCACCCTACCGGCAAAGCCGTGCCGCCAAGCGATTTAGCGTTCCGGTACGATGCCGTGTAGAAACCAAAGGGGTACGGGTTTAATAAAAACTGCTATATCCCAGGTTAGCCCGCTATCATCTTAGACTGCATCATCAATTACCATCAGGTGAGATTGCAGTCAAGGGCTAACTTGTATCTGAATTAAAAAAAAAATATATATATATATATATATATAGATAAAATATATAGCATAAATGTATTTAGGACTAAATAAAATTCGAGGCCAAGGCCAAGGTTACTAATACTACGTTCCGTAGTTTTCGGCAAGCTTTCAGCTAAAGATTTGTCCTTAATACTAGTTATTATATTATTAATGATCTAGGAAGTAGAAATAGAAATCATTGATTGTGCGATGACAGCGGTTCCTCGGAGACTTGTTAGCATTTTGGGAAGGTCTTTTAGAAGGTCTCCTTTAACGAGGCTATCATTATTTGCTTTTAATTGTAGTGTTTCATTTTGTCGTTTTTCATACCTGTTGCTTTTTTTGCTGTGTTTGACTTATGCCTAATTTCATCAAGCAATTAACCATGGTTAAGTACATTCTTTGTACTCCTCTTTTCAAAAATTACGAATAATACGTAAAACGCGAGTAGCTGATGTTGGCCTTACAGCCGCTTCACTCATGGGACTGGGCAGGTCAGGTGTGCCGTATGTCAGACGACTTATGGGCAAAATCTGCTTCGTTCTGTACGCTTAGTATAAGATTTTACGTCTCACCAACGTTGCTAGAATTCGAGAGTCGAAACACCATAACGTCAAAGTAAAATGGACCTAAAACGCCTTGAATTAAAGTCAAAAATTCAAAACCACTGATTTTAATTTTCAACGTTTCCGCTTGGAGCGCTAGCTGTAGATGTGTAGACAAACTTGAGCTTTAAAACAAGGATGCTAAGATCCAGTTTACTGTGAGGCGGTAGTGTTTCGACTCTCGAATACCATCAAAATTGGTGAGACATGAAATCTCGTACTAAGCGTACTGGACTCCCCAGAATCATCAACGCCAGCGTGGTAGGCCGAGGCGACGTTGGCATGATGAATTCGATAAGTTTGCAGACGTGGCCTAAAGAGGCACGGAATCGGAAATGGTGGAAAGATTGGACAAGAGGCATTTGCCCAGACGTGGGACAGTACAGGCTAATTTAGATTAGATTAGATTAGTACTCATCTGCCAAAACGGACAGCATTACATTGGCCCCGATTCTCTAGTGTCTCTCTAAACTAAATTTAGAATATCTGCATCCTTTTCTATTTACTAATGGAACGGAACATGACTTTCACATTTAAAGACTCTAAATTTTAGTGCACAATACAAATTAAAACAGTAGGTTCGCGAGTGCGTGCTAAAATCACGGGTTTTACCATCTAAAATTTAAATTTAAAACTGTCAAACTGTGTCTGTCCTTTTCATACTACATTAGTAAGAAGAGCATGCGAATACTCTAAAATTAGGTTGTGCTCAGAATTAGCCCCAATGTTTAGCTAAACGGGGGTCAATTAATGCTTAGTGAAAGCCTTAGTCTGTTGCATCTAGAATGTGCTCTATAACCTTCAAGTAACCTTTACTGAATTAACTTTGCCATAAATAAAGGATTTCTATCATTAATATTCATAAAAATATGTTTGTTGACATGTAAAAGGTGTCAATTTCTAAAATGAAAATTCGCGTCACAGAAATTATAATTTTATTCTTATCTGTGCTCTACTTTATCGGTTTTAATTACGTTTTTTGCCGATTCCGTGACACTTAAGTAGTAGGTACATAAAATCTCAAATAAATTGAAAGTTAAAAAGTTTGATCGAAAGTTCGGCTTTGTGTGATTTTATTTTATTTTTAGAGAACAACTTTCGCCTGTACTCGTGCCTGAATAATTTACTTGTGAATATTTACATAGGTACATTGTTTATAATGGACTAAGAGTCAGCGCGTGCCAGACCTTCGTTACTTTATAAAAGCTGAAAGTTTCTCTGCGTATTGTCCCCAACACAGGGAGGAGCGATCAGCGACTATGAAGTTTGGATCATAGTAGAATAAAGGTGTAAAAATCGTACATCAGAGTCTTTTTTTAGAGTAACTTTTTTAATAATTTCATTGCCATTGCCAGGCACTTAAAGTGTGGCAGCCCTCTGCCAGAGAGCCATAAAGTTTAAAAGTTTAAGGGTGTCTGGCAGGGGTTACCACGATACTAATCTAAAATAGTCTGGTAATGTATGACATGATTTCTAATACTATTCCGAAGAAAAATATACTTTAAACTTTGACGTAAGATTTTTTACAACCTTTATTACCTGTTATCTCCCAAAGCCTCCATGATCCAACCTTCGTAGTCGTTGATCGTTCCTCCCTGTGTTAAGGACAATACGCAGAGAAACTTACAGCTTTTATAAAATAACGAAGGTCTGGCACGCACTGGCTCTCTCTCTATAAATATAAATACGTAGCGCAGTTCTACCAATTGATAGAACTGCTAAAAAGATTGCTTTTGTCTTCTTAATGTTTCCAATCATTCATGAAACTTAGATGTTCTTGCTTGAAATGGTCGTCATTCTTGCACCATAAAAGTTATCGAAGTAGGTAACCGTTGATATGAAACTCCGATGAAACCTTAAAGAAGTAACTTTTACTTTTTCTTTAACCATAAATTGCGCTCGAAACCAAGATAAACGTGTCAATAATGGAGTGTAGTCACGTTTCAAATTAGAAGCGCAAAGCTTTACAATAAAGACGTGACTTTGAGGGTACTTGAATAATTATAGTCTGCCGAGCTAATTTTTCTTGATTGTAGGCTTGGCTCGCCTAGATTTACTTGTTTTCTTTAATTATGGTATTCCTGAAATTTAATTGTAATAACACTTCCCAATTAAGTACAAATAACTTATGTTTGTTAAGAGTAAGGCCCGGTATCCATTAGAGCGGAGATGGGCGGAGATGTGTTTAGCAGGCCAATCAGATTATTGATAAACTAGCTTGTGCTCGCGACTTCGTCCGCGTGGACTACACAAATTTCAGATCCCTATTTAACCCCCTTAGGGGTTGAATTTTTAAAAAAAAATCTTAGCGGATGCTTACGTCATAATAGCTATCTGGTTGCCAAATTTCAGCCCGATCCGTCCAGTAGTTTGAGCTGTGCGTTGATAGATCAGTCAGTCAGTCAGTCACCTTTTCCTTTTATATATTTAGATAAAAGATGACGTTATAATTGTTCGCGTCATCTACTTATCAGTAATGTGATTGGTCTGCTAAACACATCTGCACTAGACCCATCCCTGCTCTTACTTAGAGGTCAATAAATTGATTTTTAAATTTTACACAATTACATAAGTTAAGATCTATAGAGGGAACTTTGACTATGCTCAAACTTAAGACACTATTAAAACGAGACAGGCATAAATCTGTCTCGTTTTTCCTTCTGAGGTACGGAACCCTAAACACATCTGCACTAGACCCATCCCCGCTCTGGTGGATACCGTCTAAGTATATGAAAAAAAGGTTTTAAAGAGCGAGCGCCCTAATACATAATTTACGATTTCGATGGTCAATAGTAAATTCTTAAAAGAATAACTGTATAACAAAACCTAGACACTTTAATAACATCGACTAGTAAGGACTAGTAAGTACACGAACATAACCAGCACGATTTCATAATTATATCGATTTACAGCTAGACAACCCAATACATGAAGGACGTGTTTAAAATAAAAATAAATAACCCAACTTCGAACTACCGAGAGTGGTTCTACCATAACGTAAAGGCGAATGCCACAGTGTAGTGTAGTGTAATGTAGTGCAGTGAAAATGTCAGTGTCTGGAGTATGGGATCTGATGGACTTGGTACCAGTGAGGTGCCGCTGGATTGAGAGGCTGCGGCGTTGCGGCAAGACCCTCTTGCGACGTCACAAGCGACTACTTAGACGGATTAAGAAGGTAATTTGTTCTAGAATAGCGTAAGTCGGTCATTAGAAGGCAAGTTCAGTTGATGAGTAATAATTTTCCATTCAAAATTACCTGCTTACCAGATATAATCTTTATTGCAATACATCTCAGCTCGGGCAAAACTACTAGACTTTTTAAATTATTATTAAAAAAAATATGTGTTTCAGCTCTGTTTTTCTGGTAACTAATTAATACGTCTTATTTAATTCAGTTATAAAATTTAATTGCGTCATCAGATTTTATAGAAGCCAAATTTTTTTGGTAATTTTTTATGCTTAGTATTTATTAAAAATGTAAAATTTACTTAATTTTGTGAATAATATTCCCCTAAGATTAATAATGATCTTCAAATAATTTTAAAAGGTCATCAAGTTTGGAATCGATTAAAAAATATAATAAGTAAAACTTAGAGGTCAATAAATTGATTTTTAAATTTTACACAATTACATAAGTTAAGATCTATAGAGGGAACTTTGACTGTGCTCAACTTAAGACACTATTAAAACGAGACAGGCATAAATCTGTCTCGTTTTTCCTTTTGAGGTACGGAACCCTAAAAACAATTCCTTCCGACAATGACTCACCGAATGATCGGTCAACGACATAGTGACATTGAACCAATAACAGCGACACAGCTCACGACAGCGACCCAATTTCGAAAGTGACACAGTCTATACGCTTGTGTAAAACACGATATAAGACAATACCCATTGTGACACCTGTAGTTCCTTAAGGCAGTGGCGTGCACAGGATTTCAAGCCAGGGTATGCATTTAGGTATGAACTTATTTTCCGGCAGGTTTTACTGAAAAATAAGCATTGATTTATTACAACGAGGGTAAGCAGTGCGTTTATGCCTCTATCAGCTGCACGCCACTGCCTTAAGGGTAGCTACTTAAGCTGTTACACAGGGTTTTATTGTTTCAAAACTTCGATGCAGGTAATAGTCTTATTGATTATGGATTAATTCCAACACTTTCTTCAAAGGTTTTCGTAAAACGCAATTTGAGACAATGCTCATTGTGAATTCGTTGCGTATTAGGTACTTCCCGAGGTTGTCCATTGAATTGTGCTTTTACGTTTTAAATTAATTTTGTGTTCTTGATCCTCGTAAATTGTAGACAATGAAAATGGATACCTAACTCTAAAAATAATTCAGCTAGCTGTGATAGCCTAGTGGTTAGGACATCCGCCTTCTAATCGGAGGTCGGGGACCTCTAACTTTTCGGAGTTATGTGCGTTTTAAGTAATTAAATATCACTTGCTTTAACGGTGAAGGAAAACATCGTGAGGAAAACTGCATGCCTGAGAGTTCTTCATAATGTTCTCAAAGGTGTGTGAAGTCTACCAATCCGCACTTGGCCAGCGTTGTAGACTATGGCCAAAACCCTTCTCACTGTGAGAGGAGACCCGTGCTCTGTAGCGAGCCGGCGATGGGTTGATCATGATGATGATGTTAAATAATTTCATCCCTTAATAATAAGATCCATTTTCGATAAGCGACAGTTCATGAACTTGGATTGCCTGAAATATATGCATGTAAAAGGGGTAGATAATGCGTTGATTGATGACAGAAGCGAGTGAAAGAAGACAGTATGTTATGCCGACCCCACATAGCGTGGGGTAAGGACAGGAAGAAGAGGTTGCATAAACCTTACCAGAGACCCAATTCCAAAAAGGGATACCACAGTTTAATTAATGTCCTTTATTGTCACAAAACTTCCATGCAGGATATTATGACAAATGGAAATGGGTACCTAATTCCGTCGCTAACAATGATTCATTTTCAATCACCGACATTGACCCTGCGACTGCGACCCGATTTCGAAAGTGACACTTGGTGGTAATTGACTTTTGTAAGGGCACTATCTCACTAGGACACCAGTGGTGGCGCAACCAGGTCCGCTACTAACAAAATGTATACATCTCTATGGAGGGTGTCAGCAAATAAATAATTTGTATTTGTATTTGTATTTGTGTCTCAACTCTCACCTGCACCCCGCAGGTGAGATTCGCTAACTCAGTGTCTAACGATGAATGCTACCGCGCGCATTGACATTTATTTTGATCCATTAAAGGTTTTCTACGAAAAATCATTTTGATATCACTTAGTTAAGCAGCAATGTAGAACTAATCAATGTCAAATATGCTCGGTGGCTATCATTCATCGTTGAACACTGAGTTAGCGAATGAGCATGCCGGTGTAATCTTGGTTGCGTAACAAAATGTATACAACTCTATCGAAGATATCTCACCTGGTGTTCGCTTTGTTGCGCAACCGAGTGGACACCAGGTGAAATACCCTCCATAGAGCTGATTACATTTTGTTAATAGCGCGACCAACGTGGTGAGTCGATGAAATTGATGGCTAACATTTAGTGTTAATCACTTAGTTCTTAGGCCCGGTATCCACCTAAGCGGAGCGGAGAGGAGATGTGTACAGTAAACCAATCCGATTTTTAAAAAATGACTTGATAATTTTTTCACGTCATCTATTTTGAATCTGATTGGTCGATTGAACGCATCTCCTCTCCTCTCCGCTTAGGTGGATACCAGGTCTTAGCGAATCAGCCCGCTGGTTGCGCCACCAGTGGTGTCCTAGTAAGTTAGGGCACTAAGACACAATTTCAGACAATACACATTGTGACAGAAGTTCCCGAGGGTTTATTGTCTTCATCTACTGTATTAACAACGATTCCACACTTATGGAAAGGGCGCCGTTGTGATCAGTTCAATCTTTTGTTCTAATTTAATTTAATTTTAATAAATTCGACTAATTCAAATAATATTTTACTGTTTGCTTATCTGGCGCAACGAACAGTAATTAATTACTTAATTACTTCCTCCCAAATAATATAGTGTCTTTTTTGTGTGTTCGCTACGAATAAATTGTACAATATTTTTCGTAAGTATCTAAGCGTTATGTAATTTATATAAATGTTGATATAGTGCGCGTCAGGTCGAGATGGCAATCGGGGTATGCGACGGGGGGACGCCACGCTCACCCGCACGTCACCCGCGCTCGCCCGCACCGCGTTAGCGCGGGGGATGTGCGGGCGTACGGGGCGTTTCCGCCCCGATTGTCATCTCGACTTGTCGCGTGCTGACTATTTTTATAAATTATTATTATTTAGTTTTTATATCTGTAAAACCCTGACTCGCCCCGCCATTATTTTCGGAAAATCTTTTCGTACTAAAGAAAACCTATCATCATTTAGGTCAAACTTAGGTAAGATTTTTTACACCTTTATTACCTGTTATATTTCCCAAAGCCGCCATGATCCTAACTTCATAGTCGCAGATCGTGCATCCTTTGTTGTGAACATAGAGGAAACTTTCAGCTTTTATAAAATATGAAGGTCTGGCACTCACTGGCTCTCTCTATGACCTTGACATGTCAGTCAGTCAGTTTCTTCTTTTATACATAACTAGCTGATGCCCGCGACTTCGTCCGCGTGGATTTACGTTTTTCAAAATCCCGCGGGAACTCTTTGATTTTCCGGGATAAAAAGTAGCCTATGTCTTAATCCTGGGTATAATGTATCTCCATTCCAAATTTCAGCCAAATCCGTCCAGTAGTTTTTGCGTGAAGGAGTAACAAACATACACACATACAAACTTTCGCCTTTATAATATTAGTCGGGATTATGGATAATAATCGTCGGAAAATTGTCTAATTTTGTAGGTCAATAGCACTTCACGTGCGTCAAACATTACCGATATTATAAACTTTGTCGCGGGCAATTAGACCTTAGTTTCCGTTATAACAGCGGACACAGAGCGACGGTACCTAACCTTTGCGTTCGGTACACATCATCATCTTTTTTGTTTCTTTTTTATAATGTAAAAAGATTTTTCCCGTTTTAATCGTAGTAGTTTGTGCACCGGATTCGAGTAGATACGACGCTACCGCTTGGGGTGCGACCTACGACTCTTCAGTCTTCGGATTGCAATCTGATTACTGATCGTTGTTGTACGAGTAGCTCAAGCGTAGGAGGTTTCAGAGGTTATTAAGGTATTTTAATATGATAGTTAATACTTTCGTATAAACAGTTCAGTTTAGTTTCGTAGAGTAGGTAGGTACATAGACTATTTTTGCTATGGAAAAGTACGCACCAACTACAAACAAAACAATTAGGTACCTAGCTGCTCTTTCAAAAAAAAAAACGACGGGGAAGCCACTGAAAATTTCTAGCGCATTAAAACGTGATGCAAGCTTTAATCTTCGAAGCGTATACCTTCTTACCTAATCACTTAATTATATAACGTGCCGTAATCAGCTTAGATTTATTTACGCAATAAAATCTCTATTATCTAACAGTTCAATTAGAATCAATGAATTTTTATAGCCTCAATGCCTCTGCGGTGAATTGAAAATGAATGTAACCTTTGGTGAATTGACCTATTGGCCTGGTATGTAATGGTCTGGAGTAGGTACGCACCGATTCAAGCGAACATGCCATTTTTCAGACGGAAATCATTTTCCGAAACTCACACTAATGCGTTTTTCTCAAAAATTACTAAGAGTTATAGAAATTGTAGAGAGCCCGCTGGCTCAAGATTTTTCAAAAATTACAGGATAGGTACCATTAATTTACATTTTCAAAGGAACTCTGTCTTTGTATTTTAATGTATAAAACGGGTACATACCACGATTAATTTTTGTTTTTATTTGTCGATATTTCAACCCAATTGCACGGGTCGTGGTCACGACGGGACTGCGGAGCTGCGAGAGATGAACTTCGAGCTGTCAAGGGCAGTAGCGAACTACCCTCTTTCTTGTTCTTTTCGCTGGAACTTCACGAGCTGTCCGGCAAAATACACTCACAACGTCACTATTAACTTTCGATGTCGTACGATGCTGTCCTGGTTTGCATAAGTCTACCACTGGATTCCACATACTTGCTAGTTTAAAACCATCCTCACGATTGAAATTCTGCTTTTTGCGAATTTCAATCGCTTCGCGCACTAGTCTAGGCATATAGTGGCGGTCTGTGGAGAGAACTCGAGGATTGTGGAGTTCAATCCAATGTTCTGTGCCCGGCTGTAGTTTGTAGGTTGTGTCTGTCTTTGTAATATTATCCTCGCTAGAAAGGAAAGAGAAAACCGCAAAGGAAGTACACTGCGCGGCAGAAAATAATGTAAGAACGTCAAGTATGTTCTGCCGCGTACTGCAACTACATGAAATCGTATATCTACGAGTATAACCTCTTATAGTACCTCTTCTGAATCGGCAGTTTATCATTAGAAAAATAAATTAAATACAGTGAAAAGTACGTACCTCATCATGATCAACCCATCGCTGGCTCACTACTGAAATGGATCTCCTTTCAGAATGAGAAAGGTTTGGCCAGTCTACCACGCTGGCTAGCTGCGGATTGGTAGACTTCAGGCATGCAGGTTTCTTCACGATGTTTCCTTCACCTTTTAAGCAAGTGATATTTGATAACTCCAATAAGTTAAAGGTGCGTGCCCGGTATAATGGTGTAATTACACCATTATCAGTACTTGGCCGCGTCAGCCCACTTTCTAAAAGCTGTTAGTTCGTTAAGCTATTATTCATTGTTCGAGCCAAGTCACCGTGCACCGGCTTGCGGGTGTCAAGGTTCAGAAACCAGGGCAAGCGTCGTTGCCACCGGAAACGCTATTATTAACCGACTACAGAAGGGCTATGGAGTTTAACCGTACATGTTTGTTTCTTTTATTCGCGTGCAATTTACGACAATCACATTAAATGGTGGATAATTATTGTGAGGTTAGAGAGCGCGTGCCTTGAATCAAGTATAAACATACCAGAAGTGAAGTTAAATATTAATCACAACGCGCACAGAGCCTTATTGAGAGTTTTACCTTTTATAAATAACCTAACTGCAATATTAACTTTAATTCGGCACAATAGTTGCTATTGCAACCACTCAATCAAAATTGCGACCTAAACACAAAAAGCATTTAATAGTCGGTCGAGTCTCGAATCGGAACGAGACTAGCTTAAAAACCATCCACTACCCGCATTTATACAAATCTACTCAAGATGGCTTCCCCGCAACAGGTCACGTGACTTCGTTCAAAAGGCGGCAAATACAAATGCAACAACATTAGGGTGCTACGGATATTCGCATCCGCATCAATAGGCTAGTTGACACTTTTTTTAAGTAGGTCTTAAATGGTTACTATTTGTCCTATTAGATCAAAAAAATTAACACTATATTTTTTTGCGCCCTAAAAACCGTAAAACTTTAATTTAAAAATATATTATTCTTAGACAGGTGAAAACACTGTCGGCCATGTTTGGCCGATAGATTATCTGTGCTCTGACGTCATGCATTTGTAAACAACAGCATAACCTCCCAAAGTTTAATAAACATGATTTCTATACTAGTTTACATGAAAAATATAGTACCTAATTATCGTTATTGTATCATCCGAAAATGTAAAATACGCATCGATAAAGACCACAGGAAAGTTGTGGATTAGAGTGCCCAGTGAAATAAATATACGTAACACGCGAAGACTTGCTTAAAGGGATCCTATATGACTAACGACTTCAACCCAAATTTATTTTTGCAAAGATCACTTTGTTGTAAGTCTTACTTAATAACTTATTCAATTTATAAAGAGAAAACGATATTTTTTTACGTTTACTATGAGTTTTTAGAAATATATAAAAACTAGCTTATGCTCGTGACTTCGCCCGCGTGGACTTCATAAATTTCAAACCCCCATTTAACCCACTCAGGGGTGGAATTTCATAAAATCCTTTCCTAGTGGATACCTTCTCTTTACCTACAAAGAACACACCCACCAAATTTCAAGTATCTAGGACCAGCTGTTTAGATGTTTAGGCTGTGCGTTGATATATAAGTTAGTCAGGACTTTAAATTTTATATATATGGATACTACGTTAGTCCCCGCGTGACATAGGGATGACATTTCTTTGTTTACATATTTAATGACGTCACATCATGGCTGACAGCGTTTTCTGCGTTTCAAATAAAAATAAAAACTGTATTTTTTTAAATTGGATTTATATATCCATCCTGCGTTTTTAATAATTGTTATTGATATATTTCGATGTCTTAAGCAAAATACTATAATAAATAATCATTTATTGGACGAAATTAGATATGAGTCAAGTAGCCTATTAATGCAGAGCTTTTACGGATGCGGATTCATATCTGACAAGTAACGACTTGTAAAGAAAGCGAATTCAGTCATTTCTTGAAGTCCCATTGTCCTCATGTTCAAAGATTTCTCTTGTCTCACATGACACGATAAATAATTGGATAATGGTGGGGTGGTAATACATATAGGTTTTATGATTATTTTTCTATTGAAACACCAACAGAATAATACAAAAAATTATTACATTATTCAAATCCTAGGTGCTAAGTTATTATATAATTCAAATTATAGGCGGCTACAACATGCAAAAGACAGATTAGTCGTCTAACAGCCTATGAAAGAAACACAAAGGGAAGAAAAAAAAGATTAAAGTGTAAGAAAGCATAGATTCAACCATAAATTAGTGCTTGACTCTCCCATTTGAAATTTTCCAATTATAAGAATATGTTTGATGTGCGAACATAACCTCTACTCAATGGTGCCTATTTTTAGTAGAACACGTCGCATTCTGGTTTTAGTTTTTGAACTCCAGTCTTTGTTGTTCACAGTTAAACCCCTAAAGTTTTCTTCGGGTGCCAAGGTTCAGAAACCGGGCCATGCGTTGTGTCACCGGAAACTCTATCATTTTTAATCTTACTCGGCGTTTTGCAACGTGTTACGTGATGCATATCTTTCTAAGTATTTTCTGTTGTCACATTTCGTGGCTATAATGTAGCTGGCTTGGAAAGGCCGGAATGAATCAATTTATCGGGGTCTCTTAGAAACAAATTGCATAATCTGAGTAAGCGAAAGTATTTTTTGATGGCTACCTATCAGATCATACAACAGTTTGTCAATATTCATAGTTAGCTATTTGTGCTCTCTGTGTAATGTTCCCCATTACTGAGGGTTGTGACCCCTACCACCAAGGATCGTTTTGTAAACGATGTCGCGCCATTTCCTTCGGTTCTTTGCGACATGCAGGGGTTCGGTGACCTTTTTTCCTGGGTTTGATCAGACCAACGTATTGAGCTACTCCCCATGGTCTCTTTTGAGGTTATCTGTGCTTGCGTAGCCTTTTTTGGGCAAAAATTAAGAAATATAATAATCTTCTTATAAATATATAAAAGGAAAAGGTGACTGACTGACTGACTGACTGATCGATCTATCAACGCACAGCTCAAACTACTGGACGGATCAGGTTGAAATTTTTCATACAGATAGCTATTATGACGTACTCGTAGGCATCCGCTAAGAAAGGATTTTTTAAAATTCCACCCCTAAGAGGGTGAAATAGGAGTTTGAAATTTGTGCAATCCACGCGGACGAAGTCGCGAGCATGAACTAGTACCACATAAGCATTAAAAAACCTGCTTAGCAGCCACCTTCAAGGCATGTTCCTACATCCCTATTCCCTACCTTATAATATCTTCAGGATAGTCATCTTCTAGGCAAATACGCTACAAAGACATAGACGTCATGGCATAATTGTCGTCAAGCGCAAGCCTATCACGCAATTAAAAAACATAATATAAAGTGGGTCGAGGGTGCCTCCCTTGCGCGACGCCCTTCGACGCGAAGATACTTCGTAACTAATGTTTCTAACAATAAATGTTGTTTGTTCCAGATGTACCTACACAGTTGGCGCTCCGAGGAGCTGAGCATGTTAGTAGGTGCCAAAGTGACAGACGCCACGCCGCTGGTCATCGCATGCAGGAACGGCCACTATGACGTCGCCGAGTACCTGATCAAGCGGTGCAAGGCCGACATTGAGCAGCCCGGTTCAGGTAAGTGTAACTGCAGTTAGCCTGTTGTATAGAAGCAGGCGTTATTTTGCGGAACTCCATGATATACAATGAACCAAAAGCTTAATTTGCCATAATCCGCTGAAACCGGTCGACTCTGTATGGTGCAACATGCAGCATGCGAAATGCACCGCCCACACCCTCCCACTGCTAAACATGCAGGAAAAAGCAGCCACCAGGCAAGCAATACGCACCACCACCACGCAGCACCACACAAATCCCAAACACACTCGACGCACCTTTTGCCCCGACACCGAAGCATCCTCAGGTGATGTAGACATGCACATTGCATTGTGAGGTCTACAGATTCGACCTGTTTCAGCAGATTATAAGCAAATTAAGCTTTTGGTTCATTGCAGTTAGCCTGGTTCAGGTAAAGCAGAAAAAAAAAACTCGTTGTACTGTCTATGATGTCTTCATGGTCAGATCTTGAGAAAACATCTAAAAACTATCCGGGAAAAGCAATGAATTAAGTCTAACCATTTGGAAAGTAGGTACGATACCAGACACGCAATACAGTAAGTTTCCTCCGCCGTAAAGAGCAAAAAAGCCGGTCAAGTGCGAGTCGGACTCGTACACGAAGAGTTCCGTACTGCCGTACAAAAATAACATTTTTAATTTTTTTTGTGATGTAACCACAAACTCACGGTTATCAGATTTCTGCCTTTACTTGAGGTATAAGACCTTGCTACCTGCCAAATTTTATGATGCTAGGTTAACGGAAAGTACCCTATAAATAGGGTTTGATTCCATTGGCGGGTCAAGACAGATAGACAGACATCACAGTGATAGCGATCACGCACAAATCCGATCCGAATCCGTGAAAATACGGATATAAAAGTTATCTACGTCATAATATTATGTCACAAGCTACCACACAGATAGTTTTTTGACTACTTCGTAACGTATTTTCACGGACTCGGATCGGATGAGTGCGTAACCGCCCTGAGATACGGAACCCTAAAAAGAGAAATTTCAATACTCGCAACGTATGGCTTTAAGTTGACGCCTTGCTCTTTAATTTGAGTTGTAAATTTTTGCCATTTGGTTGAAAGTGCTTACAAAAGTTACTGGTAGAGAGTCATTATATTAATTTAAATACTGTTTTGTGTTAAAACCGTAAATCACTACCCAAACCGAACCTACCCAGATTGTGTGTTTGTTTGTTGGTTTGTCCTTCAATCACGTCACAACGGATCGACGTGATTTTTTGCATGGGTGTAGTTAAAGAGCTGGAGAGTGACATATGCTACTTTTTATCCCGGAAAATGAAAGAGTTCCCACGGGATTAAAAAAAAACTAAATCCACGCAAACGTCGCAGGTGTCAGCTAGTAGCCTATATTTAACGCCTGCCAGTGTAGGTAACCGTGAGAAAACCTGCATGCCTGAGAGTTTCTCATAATGTTCTCAAAGGTGTGTGAAGTCTACCAATCCGCACATGGCCAGCGTGGTAGACTATGGCCAAAACCCTTCTCAGTCTGAGAGGAGACCCGTGCTCTGTAGTGAGCCGGTGATGGGTTGATCATGATGATGATGAGTGTAGGTAAAGTCACGAGGTTTTGTTACAAGTTTCATAACTGCCGTGAACTGCGGTGGTTGGCTATCCTTCAGTCAGCATGACTGGCAATACTGACAGAAAAACCTATCGTCTAATAGACGTCTTACAGATGGTAATTGAGCTTAGTAACCACATGGTGGACACAAGAGTGACATAAGCTAAACCACTGAACTCTGCGTGCAGGAATGCCACGCATCCGTTTGCGTGCAAGACAATATGACCGAGCGAATTAATCGAGTGGAATAAAATCGATAATGGTTAATCAAATCGATTGAGATGAGCTTGTAATGTATTTCCACATGAATAGCACAGTAGGCAGGTGATTATGTTTTACTGACCCTGAAGATAATCCTTCTTCATGCTCATCGAATGTATCGAGTTTTCCGGTTGGATTCAATTGACACTTCCGCAATAGCATATCGTTATATTTAATGATTTTCTTGCCCTTGCCGTTAATTCGTCCGCGTGGAGTACACAAATTTCAAACCCCTATTTTACCCAGAATTAGCGGGGATACCTACGTCATAATAAAATTTTAGCCTGATCCGTCCAGTGATTTGAGCTGTGCGCTGATAGATCAGTTAGTCAGTCAGTCTGTCAGTCAGTCACCTTTTCCTTTTTATATATAGATTTTGAATTCTATGTCCGAGCTAGGAGTGTTAAGGGGACTCAGTTCGGTGCTTTCTCCATACAAACGTAGGAGGGAAAATACAACAATATTCGATATTGTACGCACAAAACTAAGAATTACATTGATTTATCTCGTCATTATCTAGGTTCAATGATATCTAAAACATTGAAAAAAATATTGATTTAAAAGTTACGGGCCTCAAAAGATTCCTATTTTAACACTAAATTTATGACAACTTTGGGCGTAAATAAATAAGATTAGGGATATGAAAATTCTAAAACAATTTATCATTAGACGTAGTTTATTTATTCATTAGTTGAAATAACTTTACTTTGCAAACATAAATTCAGTAGTTTTTTCTCAAAAATACTTTTCCTAAACCTTTTTCGCGCGCTTGATTTCAGTGATAATCATCGTGCCTCTCAACTTTCTCATACAATGTCAAGTGAAAAGCAAACACGTTACCCACGTGCGCGGCCAATTTCGGTCGAGCGTCCTGCGTCACCTTAAAGCAAATTCTAGCAAAGAACATTTATCAGTAAGACAATAATGTTATTGCTTCATGTCCGCATTCTAAACCTTTCCATTGCGTCACCGTTTGGCTCCTCGCCATTTTACCTAACGGTTATCCGTTCACCTGCTAAAGAAAAAAACTTTTCTTTTAGCAGGTGAAAACACAGGTGCAAACGAAAAACCGGTCAAGTGCGAGTCGCACTCGCACACGAAGAGTTCCGCACCATCGTACGAGATATACCGCTATGTACTTTTTTTTTCATGGCAGCCATTTTGAATTTTTTATTATAAATTGTATTGTATTAAAATGTAAGTATATATTTGTTTGTTGGTTTGTCCTTCAATCAAGCCGCAACGGAGCAACTGATTGACCTGATTTTTTGCAAGGAGGGTGGTGAAAACCTGAACGGAGTAGGCTACTTTTTATCCAAGATGGTTAAAGAGTTCCCACAGGATTTTCGGGAACCTAAATCCACGCAAACAAAGTCGCGGGTATCAGCTAATCAGTACCCTTATACCTACCCTTATTGTAAATGCGAAAGTGTGTTTGTTTGTTGGTTTGTCCTTAAATAACAACTAGCTATGATTGACTTCAGTCACACACACACACACACACACACACACACACACACACACACACACACACGCACACACACACACACACACACACCCACACACACACACACACGCACACACAATATTGTTACTAAAATAGCCTAATTTAAATTTAAATTTGTACTCCATATTAATCGATGGATCCAAGGGATGGCTGCGGCGCCCGTAACACAGGTTTACCTAGCACGGACGCCAAAGCACTCCTTCAGGTTCTTATATTTTTATTGTTTCTACCTTTTTTATGTGTACTTGTTTTAAGGAGTCTTTGTCTTGTACAACATTTTTGAATAAATAAATATATATTATATTATTATATTATATTATAATCACGTCGCAACGGAACAACGGATTAACGTGATTTTTGGCATGGGTATAGTTAAAGACCTGGAGAGTGACATGGCTACTTTTTATCCCCGAAAATAAAAGAGTTCCCAAGGGATTTTAAAAACTAAATCCACGCGAACGAAGTCGCGGGCATCAGCTAGTAGGCGACAAATCTCTCTTGGATGCTAGTTTTTTCGCGGAATTAAAAGTAATTTGGGTCGGTTTCCGAATAAGAATTTAGTATGCTCTTCCACAGAAATGTCTTTTGAATAAGAATTAATGTACTTTCTCAGAAGCCATTTGTTGCGAATACGATTTCGTTGGATGGCCGTTTTTCATGCCGTAATGATGCCAAGAAATTGTGTGTGTACGGGGCGATTTTTTTAGGGTTCCGTACCTCAAAAGGGAAAACGGAACCCTTATAGGATCACTTTGTTGTCTGTCTGTCTGTATGTCTGTCCGTCTGTCTGTCAAGAAACCTACAGGGTACTTCCCGTTGACCTAGAATCATGAAATTTGGCAGATAGGTAGGTGAATTTTTGTGTGATGTAACCATAAATTCTCGGTTTTCAGATTTTTCCCCGAATGTCAGCTATAAGACCTACCTACTTGCCAAATTACATGATTCTAGGTCAACGGAAAGTACCCTGTAGGTTTCTTGACAGACAGACAACAAAGTGATCCTATAAGAGTTCCGTTTTTCCTTTTGAGGTACGGAACCTTAAAAACTGTCAAAATGTCAATGTAGTCTATATATATATAAAAGGAAAAGGTGACTGACTGACTGACTGACTGACTGACTGAATGACTGACTGACTGACTGACTGACTGATCTATCAACGCACAGCTCAAACTACTGGACGGATCGGGCTGAAATTTGGCATGCAGATAGCTATTATGACGTAGGCATCCGCTAAGAAAGGATTTTTGAAAATTCAACTCCTAAGGGGGTGAAATAGGGTTTTGAAATTTTGTAGTCCACGCGGACGAAGTCGCGAGCATAAGCTAGTCTTAATTAAACTTGTTTTATTTTTTCAGTAACGTTCGACGGAGAGACGATAGAGGACGCCCCGCCGCTGTGGTGCGCGGCAGCCGCTGGTCACTTGCCGCTCGTCCGGCTCCTGGTTCGAGCGGGCGCGAACGTCAACTCCAGAACCTTCACACACAGCACGCCGCTGCGCGCGGCCTGCTTCGACGGACACTACGATATTGTCAAGTTCCTAGTTGAAAATGGCGCAGGTGAGATCCGATGGCCATTGGGGTACCAAGGTGCTAGAATGGTGACCTCTGGTCATTTGCCACCCGTCCGGCTCCTGGTGCCAGCGGGCGCGAACGTCAACCTTCACACATAGCACGCCGCTGCGCGCGGCCTCATTCGACGGACACTACGAGATTGTCAAGTTCCTAGTTGATGCTTGAACCGATGGCCGATATGGCAGACGTGTTCTGGAATCTCTACTCTGGAACTGTACGTCTGCCCTATAGACCGAGACCTCCAACAAGGTGCACCGATGATTACGAGATTGTAGCGGAAATTGGGTGGATGAGGGAAGCGGAACACTGTTTTCCTTGGTATCCTTGGAAGGTTGGCTTCCTTGTTTGGTAGTATGCTCTCGCAAATTCCTTTGTGGGCACATGCAAGCTACTGGCAAAAAGGTACCTCTACGATGAAGGGTAGGAAAGGTTGATGGAAAACAACTCAGTTATAACACTGCGCTATTAGGTGTAGGGTCTCCATTTCAGAATCCTTGGATCCCGAATATTTAACGGTAATATTATGTGCTCCAACCCCTGTATATGCCTATGCCACTTCAGCTTCTCTGTAACTCGTCGAGCAATGTCGGTTACTCTGATTATGTTGACCGATAACTCCGAGCATAACTCTCTCCATCGCAGTCTGAATGTCTCTTTCTTCTCCCATTATAGTGGGATATTGTGGGCCTTGATGTCTGTGAAATAAATAAAGATTAGATTAGATTAGATTAGATAGTTAGCGACCAAGTTTCTTTTTGATTTATTTACTGAAATGTACCTATCCCCTTATTTCCAGATATAGAAAAACCAAATCGACACGGCCACACGTGCTTGATGATAGCATGTTACAAAGGCCACCTCCAAATAGCCAAATACCTCCTATCCCTGAACGCCGACGTGAACAGAAAGAGTGTTAAAGGCAACACGGCGTTACACGACTGTGCGGAAAGTGGGTCGTTAAATATACTGAAGATGCTGTTGGATCATGGGGCGACAATGGATGTTGACTCTTATGGTGAGTTATTCCGTTACAGTTTGCCTTTTTTTGCCTCGGTTGCCTCCCAGAGATTTGGGAGGATACCGAGGGATGTGCAAACCGAATTCCGAAACCGAAATATATTATAAACTAGATGATGCCCGCGACTTCGTCCGCGTGGATTTAGGTTTTTAAAAATCCTGTGGGAACTCTTCATTTTTCCGGGATAAAAAGTAGCCTATCTCCTTCCCCGTGATGCAAGCTATGTTTGTACCAAATTTCGTCAAAATCGGTTGAATAGTTGAGCCGTGAAAAGCTAGCAGACAGACAGACAGACACTTTCTCATTTATAATATTAGTATGTAAGTATGGATAGTATGGATGTAATGGTCATTTCTGTTGTTACCAGGTATGACCCCCCTATTAGCGGCATCTCTAACTGGTCACACGCACATAGTCGAACACCTAATCAACGCTGAGTACGGTCTGGTGACGCGGCAGCAGCGCATCGACGCGCTGGAACTGCTGGGAGCCACGTACGTGGACAAACGACGCGACATGGTCGGCGCGCTGGCGCTGTGGAAACGGGCTATGGACTATAGGTAAGTCAGTTAAATACATGTTAGATGCCCCAAAAATTCTCTCAAGTTTACGGAAAAATGCCCTGATAAAAGTCACAAAACAGAAGGAACAAGCAACCAAGCGACGAAATAGTAGAAACAAGCTGAAGGGCAGAGGTTAGTTATGTTTGTCCCAGAACCAATGGTCGCTGGTGCAGACTAGTTCTTTAGTTTGCTGTAAAACCCAGTGGGATGAGCGATGGAATAACATCCTTAATAAGGTCTCAGGAAGTGGCCAGAATATGACGCTCTTAGAAGGTTAAAGACAGCAGTGGACAAAGCCAAGGGAAGGTGAGTCAACGAAACGAGTCTTCTGGCGTAGCCCGTTTAATAATCTTGAACTTTAAACCCTTAGGTCCCCTGCTAATGGAATAAGCGGTAGAATAGCGATTAAATACGTAATTTTGCCGACAGCGGTTCTTTTCGCGAATTCCGGCGTTAGGGCACCGAAAACGGTACCGCATGCACTTTTTTTATAAATCTCCATCTATTCCAGGTTTCCAGCAGACGACAGCGAGCCGATCCCCAAGCCAAAGGACATCCCGCGGATAGAGGCCTACGACTACGCGGTGGAGCCCAGCAGCGCGCAACAGCTGGAGGAGCTGCTCGCCGACCCCGACGCGATACGCATGCAGGCGCTGGTCATCAGAGAGAGGATACTAGGTAAGTTCACCCACTATGCAGGTTTAGATAAGGTTTAGGTTAGGTAAGATTTAGGTTGCGCGGACAAAGGCGTGCGACTACGCGATGGAGTTGGTTTCTTCTCAAGATGGCCATAATTGCTACTTTTAAATCATTTCATTTGGTGAATTTCTATTTACAGTGATTTCACAGGTGATTTTTCACGGAAAATGATTTTCAATTTTTCACTTTCAATCGTTTGCAATATTAATTTAATAAAAATAAGTAGGTACATGTTTTTTTTTCTTTTTTAGACGCAGCGTTGTGAGTGTTCATACCTGACTTGTATCCATTCCTGTCACAGTCATTATGTACCTAGGTACTCTAATAGCAGTGCGCCGTGTTACAGGTCCAGCGCACCCCGACACGTCGTACTACGTGCGCTACCGCGGCGCCGTGTACGCGGACGCGGGCCGCTTCGCGCGCTGTCGCCAGCTGTGGCACCACGCGCTCGACATGCAGCGCGCAGTGCTGCCGCCGCTGTCGCCGCTCACTCAGTCCAGCCTCTACAGCTTCGCGGAGCTGTTCTCCTACATGCTGGCCGAGAGGGCGCGGCCGCCGCTCAGGGGTGAGTCCTGAGTACTAAGCAGCCCACTCTGAATACAAGGCGTATGAGTTCACTGCGCATTGTACAAAAACAGTACCCGTAGTACAAGATTTTACGTCTCACCAAACCAAACCAAATTGGAGAGTCGAAATACTTCCACGTTACAGTAAACTGGATCTTAAGTGCATTGTTTTAAAGCTCAAGTTTGTCTACACTTCTACAGCCAGCGCTCCAAGCGGAAACATTGCGAAATTAAAATCAGTGGCATTGAATATTTGACTTCAATTCAAGGCTCTTTAGGTCCATTTTACTTTGATGTTATTGTGTTTCGACTCTCGAATTCTAGCAACGTTTGGTGAGACGTAAAATCTTATACTACGGGTACTGATCTCAGCTGGACTTGTGTACTTAAATCTTAGGTACCATCTCCACGGACCGGACGAGAGAATCGCGGCGATAGTCTCGCCGTGTTACAACTTATAAGAGTTGTATCGAATTTGGTGGCACAGCACATTGTTCTTCTCAGGAGATTGGCTCATAGGCCAATAGGAGAAGACCAATCTTGCAACTTGTATGCCATCAAGCTCGGTATTTTCGCGCTTCACGCTGTTTCGGTATCACTCTTAGGTTAATTTAGTGTTATGCTAACCAAATGATTGAATTTCTCCTTTGTTAATTGAATTTTGTCAAGAAAATCGTCACAAAAATATGACTTTTTATGTCCTCTACTGTGCGTACCCGGTAGTTTCATGAGATATACTATTGCGTTACAATAACTGTACAATCCATATCTATATATATAAAAGGAAAAGGTGACTGACTGACTGACTGACTGACTGACTGATCTATCAACGCACAGCTCAAACTACTGGACGGATCTGGCTGAAATTTGGCATGCAGATAGCTATTATGACGTAGGCATCCGCTAAGAAAGGATTTTTGAAAATTCAACTCCTAAGGGGGTGAAATAGGGGTTTGAAATTTTGTAGTCCACGCGGACGAAGTCGCGAGCATAAGCTAGTCCATACTAATATTATAAATGCGAAAGTGTGTCTGTCTGTCTGTTTGCTAGCTTTTCACGGCCCAACCGTTCAACCGATTTTGTTGAAATTTGGTACAGAGTTAGCTTATATCCCGGGGAAGGACATAGGCTACTTTTCATCTCGGAAAATTGATGAGATCCCACGGGATTTTTAAAAACCTAAATCCACGCGTATGAAGTCGCGGGCATCAGCTAGTAAGCAATAAAGTTACTCTATTGGGTTAATCAGGCCAGAGTTCATACAAAAATACCCATGGTCCTTTGTTCCTTAATTCCAGGTCGCATAGTCCCACCAGTGACGTTCGAAGACATTGAGCCAGTGTTCACCAAAGCCCTGTCACAGATTCACATGGGCTTGGAGCTGTTGAAGCTGGACTTTGGCTTCTTGTACGGACGCAAACACACCATGACCACCTTACACAAGTATGTCTACTTCTTATAAATATATGAAAAGAAAAACTGACTGACTGACTGACTCAAAATACTAGCCGGATCTGGCTGAAATCTGGCATGCAGATAGCTATTATGATATAGACCATAAGAGAAAGTCTTCCAATGCGAGGTCGCCATTCCAGCACCTTGGGATCCCAGCGTCTATCGGTTTCACGAACTATTTAATTTAATTTAAAATAACTTTATTGTTAATAGATTTACAGAGAGTAAGAATACAACTATGTGCCTGCCCATTGCCATTTAAGCTTTGCAACCCGTTGAGCTATGGCGGTTACTCTAGTTCCCCTAAGGATCTCCTCATTACTGATTTGATCGCGTAGAGAAACTCCAAGCATAGCTCTCTCTATCGTCCGCTGAGTGACTCTGAGCTTTCTTATCAGGCCCTGTAAGTGTATCATCATCATCAACTAATAGACGTCCACTGCTGGACATAGGTCTCTTGTAGGGACTTCCACACGCCACGGTCTTGCGCCGCCTGGATCCAGCGGCTCCCTGCGACTCGTCTGATGTCGTCCGTCCACCTAGTGGGGTGGTCTTCCAACGCTGCGTCTTCCGGTGCGAGGTCGCCATTCCAGCACCTTGGGACCCCAACGTCTATCGGTTGTACGTGGGTAGATTATGTCAATTTGGTTTGTTTTAGGTTCCTGGAGATCTCCCTCCACCTGGCGGCGCTGATGGCGCGGCTACTGGAAGAGCCGGAGTGTACTGAAGACGTTTCTAGAAAAATACATAAGGCTGTGTACTCACTCGTTGAATTAGATATTAAGGTGAGTTCAATGCTAGTACCCACCTCTTTGTACAGTACGCGGCAGAAAGTAATGTACATTGACCTTTAGAAGGAGGTAGCAGATTTGTAGAGCGTTGTCTCTGTCGTTGAGACCGACAAAACGTCATATAGGTATGAGTGACAGAGTGAACTGACTGAGATGACTCGAGGCTCCTGTCAATTATGTAGCACTATGGTCGAATTTTTAATTAAATAAAGAAAATTGACGTTTCCTGTGCTGCCGGCTTGTTCCGGCTTTTCAGGAATTTTGACCATGGGGTTATTCAAGGGGGGTTGAAGTCCAGTGGGAACACCGCCGAAGAGAATCGGCTTTATAATTTTCATATGTGGAAAAAACCAGACAAGTGCGAGTCGAACTCGAAGAGTTCCGTAGTATCATACAAGAAGTAACACTTTAATTTTTTTTGTGATTTAAGTGATCCTGTAGGGGTTCCTTTTTTCCTGGAGATACGGAACCCTAGAAAGATCTGGCTCAACGGGTGGTGGACTACACCAGGCACCCGGTGAGGGTGAAATTGCTTTGGTGCGGTGTTAATGCATAGTCATTTTCCAGGTTCTCCGGCGGTCGATGCTGCACATCGCGTGTTCAGACGACGGCGGGAGAGGGAGGGGCGCGGGGGCGGCCGGCAGCGGCGCGGTGGGCGCTGCGGGCGCGTGGGCGGGCGCGGGGCGGGAGGGCAGCGACGCGCCCTGCGCTGCGTTGGTGGCGCTCATGCTGAGGCTGGGCGCGGAGCCCAACGCGAGGAACCTAGTTGATGGGAACACTCCGCTTCACCTTGTTTGTAAAGTAAGTGTTTGTAACTTGTAAACATTAAATGAGGGGGGGGGGGGGGGGGGGTGGTTTGGCCAGGGTAAAATCGATGCAGAACTCAACGCGTAGGACTAGTTTTTTTTTTTTTTTTTTTTTTTTTTTTTTTTTTTTTTTTCAAATACTTTTAACACAACAAAAAAACCACTAAGGTTTAGTATGTTGCTTATCATTCCGTCCATTAATCGATTTTGGGTATAGTGCTTCCATAAATAATATATACATTATGTATAGAAGCACTAGCACTAGGGAGCGTTACATGATAATAATTTGTTATATTTAATTTTTCAAAAATGGGAATTGTTAATATTTGTTTTGAAAGTATAATTTTAACTTATGTTTAAAGGGAATGGGAATACTTCGCTGTTATCACCATAGGACGGGAAGGGTGACTTTTGCAATAGCGCAACTGGAGAGAGGCGTTCTGTTTGGCGTCGCTCTTCATAGTGGGGTGACGACATGAGGATAGCTAGTCGGTGTTACTTAGCGGTGGATGGTAAAGATGCGGTGGGTGCCGCGGGTGCGTGGATGGGTGCCAGGAGACAGGGCAGTGACGCACCCTGCGCTGCGTTGGTCGCGTTGATTCTGAGGCTAGGCAAGGGACCTAGTTGATGTTTGTAAACTAAGTTAGTTCTTTTAAAGGAAAGGGGTGTCTTTATTGGGGTTAAAAGTTTAAATGCATTGCTATCCATTTCTTAATGCTCCCTGCGGAAAAAGATAGCACTAAATTTAGGCCTGTCAATTTAGTCTACTAGCTGATGCCGTGGGAACTCTTTGATTTGCCTGGATAAAAAGTAGCTTGTCTCTTTCCAGGTCTTAAATGGTCAGGTCTACCCATGCACAAAATCGCGTCGATCCGATGCTCCGTTGCGACGTGATTGAAGGACAAACCAACAAACAAACACACTTACACATTTATAATAGGGGTAGTGATCTTAGAGATTGTGTCCAACAGAATTACACATATTCTTGAGTTTTTAGATCTAGTTTCTTGGTTTACTTTAGTAATATTTGATTTTCCTCTTTCCAGTTAAGCCCGTGTCCCGCCGAAGTGGTCCGCTCCTTGCTCAACCACGGAGCGCACATCGACACAGTCAACTATAAGGGCGAAACGCCCGAAGAAATACTCAAGTCAACCCGCCAGAACCTCACCTCTATAGTAAACCCGCTCAAATATACCACCCTAAAGTGCCTCGCCGCACGCACGGTTAAGAACTATAGGCTACCCTACGCGCATATCGTGCCTCAGTGTCTACATGCTACCATCAACACGCATTGAAATTACTCTGTACCAACACTACTCTGTGTATCCCGACTGAAAAATATGTGCAGTGTCCAAATATGTAATCAATATGTCTAGCTGCTAGCACGGAATTGCTCTGCGACAACACTACTCTGTGTTGACTGATATTTACTCTGTAACAACACTACTGTGCGTTGACTGATATTTGCTCGTGACAACACTACATCACATGTGTGTCTGACATAATGTTCAAACATGTAAAACACCTCGCTGCACGCACGGTAAAAATTATAAACATCTCTGTGACAACACTACTCTGCATATTCTTATTGTTGTTTACTCTGTAACTATACCACTCAGTGTGAGTCTGACAGATGTGTTTGAACAAAATCAAGTTGATCTACAAGAACATCACTATGTAAACCCGCTCAAATATACCACGTTAAAGTGCCTCACCGCACGCACGGTTAAGAACATTATATAGGCTACCCTACGCGCATATCGTGCCTCAGTGTCTACATGCTACCATCAACACGCATTGAAATTACTCTGTACCAACACTACTCTGTCTATCCTGATTGAAAAATATGTGCAGTGTCCAAATATGCAATCAATATGTCTAGCTGCTAGCACGGAATTGCTCTGTGACGACACTACTCTGTGTATTCTTGTTGACGTTTACTCTGTGACTACACTACTCTGTGAATCTGAGGCTGAGATCTACAGAGTGTACTTGACTTTGCTCAGACTTTACTTGTAGAAACGAGACAGATTTTTGATGACATGACAGTCATGATTTTATCTCATGTAAAATACGCTCTTTAGATCTCAATTGGATTTCTCACTGACAGGTATAGTGCATACATTTTGAGATCTCATTCGCCATTTTAGCTCTATTTGTCAACGTTCATGTCAAAAGTACGATTTTAGTCCTTAATTTAAAGGTGAACCGTGGCCCTACCGCGGTTGTTTGACAGCTACAATGTCACGATAGCAATCATCTCTGATTGGTTAATGCTCGCTCACTATTGGCTACAGTGCATTGTTGCAACAAGAATGGCACAAATTCAGCCAATCAGAACAATTGAGATTGTAATAATGATTGATGCAGGTTTTAGACAATCGCCCTACTGTACTTTTGACATGACAGTTGACACATAGAGCTAAAATGGCGAATGAGATCTCAAAATGTATGCAACTATATCATACTAATATGTGTGACAGATATAAATATGTTGAAACATGGCAACCAATCAAAACCCTAAAAAATGACCCTAGTCTATAAAAGGAAAAAGTGACTGACTGACTGACTGATCTATCAACGCACAGCTCAAATTACTGGATGAATCTGGCTGAAATTTGGCATGCAGACAGCTATTATGATGTAGACACTTGCTAAGAAAGGATTTTTGAAAATCCAACCCCTAAGGGGGTAAAATAGGGGTTCGAAAGTTAAGTAGTCCACGCGAACGAAGTCGCGGACATAAGCTAGTGAAATATAAAGTTAGGATTCCTAACTAAGCGCCAGGCTACTTAGCCGAATAAATGATTTATTTAACTACCTACAATTTTTTCTCAATTTACATAATTACTATTGATTTTTTTAATGTTTTTTATTCAAATGGATATTATGTTGTAATATAACGCATTTATATTGACTTAAATGTGATTTACAGTTTGAGTATAATTTAATGAAAATATATACTATACTAATCATGGTAAAATACAACATTAGGGATTTATAAAGCATATTGATTAATATAAAGAATTGAGATTGTAAATGTTAATAAAATTAAAAATAGAACACAATATTAGTAGAAGTAAATATTTTAGGGCTTATTTTTCAATCGCCGTAGTATTATACTTAATGTTTTTGTCATTTTTCAATACAAAAACTGAAAATGTCTTTATTCCTCAGTAGATAATATAAAATGTTTTATTATGGCGATTAAAAATATGATCTTAAATGGAAAAAATATTGGTATTATAAAATATGTCACTGGTTAGAAATGAATCACGAATCCATATGTAAATTATTATTATCAAAAATAAGACAAACTTAATGTTTGATGTATATTTTAAATGAATTTGTAGTAATAATGGAGATACGATACAGTTTTGTTCGCCAGATCCTTAGTTATTATAATATTTAGATTTAAAAAATCCGAATTAGTTAATTCGCAACAAATTCAAATCGTCAGAACTTTTAGAGACTCTAAGGGTGAGATCTATAAAGTGCACTCTGACTTAGCTTAGACTTAAGACACGAGTTAAAACGAGACAGAGCTATATCTCTCACATAAGTCTGTCTCGTTTTAACTCAATCTTAGTCTGAGCAAAGTCAAAGTGCGCTCTATAGGTCTGAGGCTAACTGTAGACATTTGGTGATAAAAGCATACCTACTTAAATTACTACACGTTATTATTAAAGCATGGCGTTGACTAGTCTTTTTATATAATGTAGATAACCATTTTTTTTGTTCAACTATCATTTATGTATAACTAGAGTGTGGAAAATTACAAGAAAACTTCGTGTAAAAACTAGGCATAAGTAGGTTGGTTATTTTATTATTATCCATCGTAGACCGATCGGTAAAATCCGCTTGCGTCTTGCAAATTCGATTAAAGTTATAAATACTTCCATATTTTATGTGAAAGTGTGTTATGTTGTATGCTACCTTTTCTCAACGTCTGAACCGATCTTGATGAAATTTGACACAGAGTTAACTTGCAATAGGATATTTTTATGTCGGAATATTAAAGAGTTCCGACGAAATGTTAAAACGTAAATTAAAGCAGATTGAAAAGGTATTTACTAGGCAGGCAAGCACAACCGTAGCCTGTATCATCAATCTAAATATATAAAATGAAAAGGTGACTGACTGACTGACTGATCTATCAACGCACAGCTAAAACGACTGGACGGATCGGGTTGAAATTTAGCATGCAGATAGCTATTGTGATATAGGCATCCGCTAAAAAAGGATTTTTTGAAAATTCAAGCCCTAAGGAGGTGAAGTAGGGATTTGAAATTTGTGTAGTCCACGCGGACGAAGTTGCGAGCTTAAATGTGATTGCAGTCAAGCGCAAGCCTACATAATGTGAAATTTATAAGGTCGTTGTTTAAAGCGGATTTTGCCCTCGGGCGGCGTTGGGTCTGTGGAAAGTATAAATTTCTGTGTATATTGTGATGATGACAACATGGACATATTTTGGAACTGAATTGATTACAAAGTGTTAGAATAGCATAGTTTTGTAACTTGCGCAAGATGTTTGTTTGTCAGTTAATGTGCGTATTCTCATAGTATATTTTGGAATTATCGATACGGCGTGATCATTGTTTGTATACTAGTTATTTTTGAAATTAATAAAAAGCTTTAAAAATTATTTTACTCTTTTTCTTCATGACCCTCGGAGAATCTGTCGTGGAGTAGAGACCGCGTACCGGGAAACGTAGGGGGACTATCTTCACGCGGCTGGACGTACCAACTTAATAATGCTGAGATCTACATATTATATAGTATATTTTAATTTTTCTCGGACTTTAAAACGAGATAGTTTTTTTTTCAGAAAACAGAATCAACTCTGTCTCGTTTTAAATCTAAGAAAAGTCAATAAGTATACACTGATAGGTACAATAATAGTCTTCCCTTCGAGAAGCCATAGCCTAATGGTTAAAAAATTGATAAAACAAATAAAACATTAGTGTAAAGTATCATTAATTTAATTGTCATTATTACAAAATTAGTAATCTATAATTTAATGACAATTATAATGATTAACAAATTACTATTTACATAATGATCAAACATAATAATTTATGATGCATTATGATTTTAAGTAATAGAAAAATAATAGTCATTGATCCTCTTTTGTTAACAAAACATTTGTTCATTTCATGTTAAAAAATAACTTTTTCAGTTCAAGTGGCAAACACTCTATTTGGTTTTTAAAATCGGCATTCGAAGTTCCAGGGAAATATGACCAAAGGTCTCTTACGATAGCCAGGTTTCTCATTAGCTGGTTAGCCATTCGTACACCGTTCTGATTTTTAATCTTAGCCATTTTTATGATTGGTTCGATAGTTATTTTTTTTAGCTGCAGCTTTCTTAATCCACATACTAGCGGCCAGAACTGGAATTGCTTGTCGAAGTGTTCCGTACCAGAAACGGCAGAGAGATAGAGCTTACACTTCTTTTCATCTCCGTTGTCCCATGTCAAGCCCAAGGCCAGCGCTTCGGATGACTTTAAGTCGGGGAACCTTGAGCGGTTGTCAAATGCATATGCTGCGACCAGTCCAGTGAGGCGATTTGCTGTGAACTCATAACTTTCCACAACTACATTTGGACCGGTCTTCATAACTATTAGAGGAGTGCTGAAAATATATTCATTTCTGAATTTTCTTCAATAAAATATAAGTAGATATATGTATGTATTACCTACTTATATTTTATTGAAGATAATTCGGTGTTTACGCGTATCAAAAATTGTGGAATCGGAAATACTTAATCCTACATCCCTTTTGCGTATCGCGGCAGCCTTTGAGTGGATCTAAGAAACGGTTTAGTTTAATCCATGTTCTCTATGGTCAAACTTCAACAGATTGATCGACTCATGACTGTATTTATATTGTATACTATCTCTATGATTTATATGGTATTTATGTACATAAATATATACAAAACTAGCGACCCGTCCTGGCTTGACACGGGTAGTTTATTACTTTGTAGGGATCTCTAATAAAAGAGTTAAACAGTTTCCCACTTACTTTTTTGCAAGCATCATTCCGCCTACTGCAACCCTTTGTCCGGGTTCAACTTCCTTCAACGTTTTCCTGAGTTCATATCCTTTGGACAGTATAGTCTCAATATTGTCACTCTGTCGTAGAAACTCTGCGTCGTTGTAGACGCTGTAGAACACTTCTCCACAGAAAATGGGAGCTTCATCATTACTTTTGGACGAAAACTCAAATTTCTTCATCACTGAAATAATCACAAAAATTAAACTGAGTAAGTATACAAAATAAACTGTGTTAAAAAATAAAAACGTAAACTGATAGTAGGTAGTTAAGTACCTACCTAAGATGAAATAAAAATTAAACCGCACGTAAGAAAATTATTTGAATCTGCCTTTTGTTGAAGTGGGTTACATTAAAAATTCAAATCAACCAACTTGGTGCTATGTAGTAAAAGGACTGTGTATTTTTTTATACCTAATTAAGATAACTTTCCTAATGATTAACTAAACAATTAAAGCGTCTAATGCGTAATGAAGGACCTATCTGTAATGACCTATTTTTTTAACGCCTAGTAGGTATCTACCTACCTGATTGAGTAGGTAGTAAGTAGTTTACGACAGGTCGACATGGCAATTAGGGCGGGGACGCTCCACGCACAGGTCCTGACTCCACCTTCTCCCAAAATATAAAACTACTCCATAGAGTAAAGTAATATTGTTTTACTCTATGCCTTCCCCTCATGTCGCATTGCTAGCTACAATCGCAATTGCTGTGATTGGATGAAATTAAGGTAATCTTACCACAGAACATTATTATGATTCCTACTGAAACTGCGTATTTTAGCCAATAGTGAGAGACTCAGCAGATCAGAGAATATGATTGCATTCGTCATACTATTGCTGCGAATTTAGTGTTGTGTACTAAAAGTCTTCTATGAATGTGATCGTGTTGAACGGGGAATCCCCCTTACTTCTCAGATAGAGTAAGTATAAATTAATGATCAAGTAGGTACTTAGACTAACTATCACTCAGAACAAATACCTGATCTGTGGTAGGTACCTAGCACATTGACATAAAAGTCGTAACCATAGAGTAAAATCATTAGTGCATGGAGTACAAAGTCGTAACTTGTAAGTTGTAACAGAGGTTGCGATACGACATCTTTAATATTTATTAGCTTCTCTCCCAACTCCTTAATCCTGAAGCTGTACTGCAGCAGCAGGAGTTTAGTAACTAGTAACTGCTGTGTGGTACTCCGTACTGTCCACATAAACGGTGAAGGTGCAAGATTTTGTCGAATAATAATAATAAATTGAATTGCTAATTTATTTGTAATTTTTAATACTAATAATAAATGGATCTACCTATGACTAGGTGGAGTAAAGGATCAGGATAAAATATTTAATCTTAAATTCTGTTATCTTGTGAAATATTCGTAGGTACTAGGTAAGTCCCAAAAATGAAATAAATAAAAGAAAACCACAGCAATATTTTTACGTGCGCAACTTCGCAAGCAAGGATGGGCAATTCCGTAAATAAAATACATTCATTTGTCAGAATTACCGCTGGCGCGGAATAACAGGGGCGAGTTAGGTGGAACAAGTGAGTATAAACACCCGACGACGCCTCTCGTTAGCGTTAGCTGCCCATCTTGTGGCCTTCATACATTTTTATGAGCGCTTCCATTTTATCCACCCATGTCTCACGCTAAAGGTACCTACAAACATAATATTTAGCTGTGGTGTTGTGACACGACAGGACATTGAAGTCAAACATTAATCAGGTTGGGCCGTGGTGTAACGGCGACAGAAGATTGAAGTCATACATTAATTAAGGTTGCTATGGAATGTGTAAGCTCCAATTTGGTTTAAGGGGGATGAAGGGAGCGTAAGGAGGATGGTCCTGGAACCCTAGTTAAAATTTCACAACGCAATTTTTATTTCAAAATTACTTAGTACCTACTGTTTTAGAGACTATTGTGTCACATTTGTTTTTCTTTTCTCACTCACTACTGACGAGTTTCGTGAACAAGTGAGTATAAACACCCGACGACGCCTCTCGTTAGCGTTAGCTGTGCCCATCTTGTGGACTTCATACATCCATTTTATCCACCCATGTGTCACGCTAAAGGTGCAAACCTGTGGTGTTGTAGTGTGACGCGACAGCAAATTGAAGTCATACATTAATTTTCTATTTTACTTTACAAGTTTACTCTAGTACTGCAAAAGTTCACGGGCGACGGTAATCACTTAACATCGGGTGACCCGCCTGCTCATTTGCTCGCTATTTTGCGATGATGCAGTCTAAACGGATTAAGTAGAAAAGATTTAGAAGCTTCGAGATGTCTTCTCATCCAAAATTCCTCAGTGTAGAAGACCAGTCTTCGAAGAATGCGTGTTGCTAGTGATGACATGGATCCTACCTAGTTCTTCTTCTACTAAAGATCTACCTAGTTTCTTTACGTGATCAAATAAATAGATATTCTCCAGAAAAACCACATAGAGTAAATAAAAACGTCTGTAAAACACACATTATTTTCAGAGTAGGTAAGTAGGTAGTTATATCTGCTAGACCGAGTACCTAACCCTAATCCTCCCAAAATAAGGTGATTATAATACAAACATATTAATTTCTTGTAACAGATTAAATCTACCGTATTCAATTCACGTTAACCCTAAATTGACACACACAGCTACAAAGCGAAGTCCCAGTCCGTGGGTCGAATGGGCCCCATTGAAAAAATCCGGCACGCGCTCGTCGCAATAGAAAGACGTCGTTAAACAAAAAGGCCATTGTACAAAAATCCCGGGCGGGCAGTTATTGTACAAATATGGCTGATTCGCGGAATACAGGGGAGATGCTTAAAATTTGCGGAAAAAATCACTCGCTTCAACGAACGCGATTGTGATGCGATAGGGTTGAGTAAGATTTGCTGATAGATCTCGTTATTTTTTTTGATGACCTCAGTTCTTAACAATGTTGCAATTATTGCTTTTTTCACGACTGCTTAAAAAAAAGAGTAAGGTGTTTTCAGGGTTCATGTATTTAGATATGTGAGTTTCTTTGTTTCAGCATAAGATTTGGGTGCATGGGGTATCGTTAGAATCTTTATTCCGTTATTAGTTATAAATTTTTTGAAAAAAAATTCAATACAGCAGAGCAGTCATATTTTTAATTATTTTAATAAGTAGGTAAGTATTACTTGTTTTCTTATTTCCTGATATTTTATACCTAACTACCAAAAAGGAGGTTCTCAATCCAGTGCGTTTTGTGCATTATTGTTGTATTAATTATTTCAAATCAACCTTCTCACTAACCTGAAGGTGGACCTACGCGCCCCTAAAATGCGCATATCTAATAATATTTTTACGAAAACATTCTGAAATATTCCAAAGTATTATTAACCTTTGATCGTTTATTTTAAACTTTGAATGCCTTTATTTTACTTTTAATTTCACGGAGTTAATATTTTAGCCAGATCTTAGTGATATTGGTTATGTTGCGATACTTCCAAATTTTCGTATAAAAGTAGTCTATCCATAATTATTAGACATCGCGATTCTCCACTAATTGATTAGGATTGCAGACAAACCAAGTTAAGTATTATCATTATTTGTTTGAACAGTTCAACCCTAGCCCGCCCGCCCCGAACAATCCGCCCTGTTATTAATAACGGTAGCATATTACAATTCAATTTGAGCAACCGACGGGCGTCTATAATCCTCAGCGTAATCCTCCGACAGATAAACTCTAAAGTTAGAACTAACGCAGACTACACAATATACTTAATGCCGAAAACCTGGGGCCTCCGACAACTATAGTAAGACGTGTTCAAATCAGAAATGGGGGGGAAATCCGTAGGAAAACTGGAGTAGGACTAAACATAGTTTGAAAATAGATAGACATTGGGATCCTAAGTTGCCAGAATGGAGACTTCGTACCGAAAAGCTCAGTGCTGGAAAACCCCCCATTAAGACTTAAGTGGACAGATGAAATCAAACGATTCGAAGGCCCCTGGAAGATGCCGCTGGATTTAAGGGACGCCATTCTAGCAATTTTTGATCTCAACGTCTGTCGGTTTTTCGAACTAAGTCCATATTATATGCACTGTCCATTGCGTTTTAGCATCGCATCGCGCTGAGCTATACTACCGGGTAATGCAGGTTAATGTGTTTAAATAAATCTATAAACTGTCGGATATAACGTACATATTGTGTCGGTCATTGATGGATAAAATCGGTCTAATAACGGTTTGATAATAAAAATACGTTGTAGTTGCAAACAGGTGATAAGTATTTCGTTCGTCTGCGTTAGCTCAAACTCAACAATTACGAGTATACTCAATAAAGACACGAGAATTTGGCAAAACAAACAATACATGTTAAATTGTGGCCCGAATTGAATGCCTTGTCAGCTTTGATAATTTTTCCTTGTTTGCAGAGTCAATTGCCATTCGTTCATTATCTAACAAAAATAATGTCATTTTATTTATAAATTAAATGTACTATATGTATGTAGCTATGGACCTCCTAAGAAAGCTCAGAGTCACTCAGCGGGCGATTGAGAGCGCTATGTTTGGAGTTTCTCTACATGATAAAATCAGAAATGAGGAGATCCGTAGGAGAACTAGAGTTACCGATATAGCTCAACGGGTTGCGAAGCTGAAATGGCAATGGGCAGGGCACATAGTTCATAAAACTGATAGACGTTGCAAGGTGCTGGAATGGCGACCTCGCACCGGAAGACGCAGTGTTGGAGGACCCCCCACTAGGTGGACGGACCACATCAGACGAGTCGCAGGGAGCTGCTGGATTCAGGAGGCACAAGACCGTGGAGTGTAGAAGTCCTTACAAGAGAGCTATGTCCAGCAGTGGACGTCTACTGGTTGATGATGATGATGATGATGAAATGTATGTAAGTACAATTGAATACAGCGGCAAATCCAAATAGGAATTTTACTTTTGCAATGTAATCGATCAGCAGATTCTATTGAGAAGAGCAGACAAGAAACTCAGCCGTTACACGTACGAAATGATTTGCTTGCTCGTTTTTAATTCAAACCGCTAGGATATGGAATACCACCCAGCATCAGTTTTCCCCTCGGATTTTAATATGGGTATCTTCAAGTCAAGAGTGAGTAGGCATCTTCTAGGCAAGCGCGCTCCATTTTAGGCTGCATTATTACTCCCCAGCAGGTCTGATTGCTGCCAAGTGCTACATTATATAAATTAAAAAATAATTCTTTTATAAAACCAAAATCTTCATTTAACCAAATCAATGTAACATATTACTTTCAACTATGTTACGGGAATGCATGCTTTTACATAAAAATTAGATACGATCAGATTATGAAACGAAGATCTACCATAACTCTACTCCAGTACATAAACCTTAAAGGCTACACTCACAGGAATGGTTAAGCCCTGCAGCACAAGGGTTGTTTGTTTCCGCGCCAAGACTCCCGAATATTGAATTGTGCCGTTCCTGTAATCGGGTTAACGCTAGTAATGCTATTTTCCGGTCCAGCAGACCCCTGCCGTCTGCGGATTGCGACTTGCGAGTAATTACAGGCCTGATTTGTGCTTATCCTTTCAGTTACGTCACAATATTCTGCAGATTACGTTAGGTTTACGTTAGGTTTTTTCTTTATTTTGGTAATTATATTAATTACATTCATCATTAAAGTGGGAAAGAGTGTATGTTTGCTTACTTACCTTTTACAGCTTGATATAGGATTTATAATATTGCAGTGAAAAATTTACATTCCATGAAAGATTTAAAAAAATGAGATGTGTTTCATCGCCGCGTTTAAGACGTTACATTTTTTTTGTTGGTCATCGATGTGTTTGTAAGAGATCTCGTAGTAGGAAAAAATCTACACAACTATGTCTTTTCCAGGACGTCGAGTATCTTATGAGAAAATTTCTCCCAGTGAACAAAAAAGGTCATCAACTTGCGTTTAGAAGCTTCGCTTCAACACGCAAATGCAGACAATAGGCATAGGTACTTTTACTTTTTTATGAGTCTGGATGCAAAATAAAGTCCCATCCAGTCATTCTGGTATATTTTTAACTAGCTGATGCCCGCGACTTCATTCGCGTGGAATTAGGTTTTTAAAAATCCCGTGGCAACTCTTTGATTTTCCGGGATAAAAAGCCTATGTCACTCTCCAGGTCTTTATCTATAGGCCCATGCAAAAAATCACGTCAACCTGTTGCACCGTTACGACGTAATTAAAGGACAAACCAAGAAACCAACAAACAAACACACTTTCGCATTTATAATAAGGGTACTGATGGTTAGTAAAATAACACATTAATAAGTATAATAGAGTAAAATATGTACTATTTTTTAGTAATAAGTATATACAACAGTGGCAGGTAGTTTAATTAATTCCGACATTTTCAGCGGGCATTGTGTCGGGGGGAGGGAGGGGGCAGGCTTTTCGTTTTAACTTTCCGCGCCGCCGCGCCGGTGCCCGCTCTAACCATTACTGTTGGTCTTTCTCGATGCGACTTCTATCCCGCTGACCCGTAGGGCGATTGTCTAAAACCTGCATCAATCATTATTACAATCTCAATTGTTCTGATTGGCTTAATTTGTGCGATTCTTGTTGCAGCAATGCATTGTGGCCAATAGTGAGCGAGCATTAACCAATCAGAGATGATTGCGATCGTGACATTGTAGCTGTCAAACAACCGCGGTAGGGCCACTTGGTGCCTGGTGCCCTTTGACAGCCCGTTGTGCTAGATCCTTTTTCCACACACATGCAACTGAGGAATCAACTCCCTTCGGCGGTGTTCCCACTATATTATAACAAAGCGGTGTTCAAGGGGCGGACCAACAAATTCCTGAAGGACGGCAACGCATGTGCGGTTCCTCTGGTGCTGCAAATGTTGAATGACTTTTAAACATCAGGTTACCCACCTGCTCGTTTTCTCGCTCTTAGATCGAATAAAAAAATCTATAAAATAAGCACTAGTTTAAACTTATTTTAGTGGTTATTTAGATGCGAATCCACTTAAATCCAATCGGCATCAATGTGCGACGAGACGACGGAGATGTGACTTGTGACTTGTGATGTTAGCAACAAAGCAGAGTAGATACTTACTAAGACCGTGGATACACCTGTATGTTTTACTCACGTAAGTAGCTTACATGATTAACTTACGACAATACTAATGTAAACACTCTTATACATAAGTTGCTCACGCAAATAGTAGACAGCTAAACTATTGTAAATGTACTTACAATAGTAAATTTACTGTTCATTCATTACGTAAGCTACTTATGTGAGTAAAACTTACAGGTGTGCCTAACCTACCTGTGGCGTAACTTTTGTAAAGGAAAACGTCATGATTTGGCATCTTATATTATTAAATGACAGATTAACTTAGCTCTCATAACTTTAAATCAAAAAGTTACAATAAATCACGGTCGATCGAATTTGCATTGATGTTTCAACTTTAAAAATATACCTAACCTAACTTATGCTCGCGACTTCGTTCGCGTGGACTACACAAATTTCTAACCCCTATTTAACCTCCTTAAGGTTGAATTTTCAAAAACCTTTCTTAGCGTATGTCTCCGTCATAATAGCTATCTGCATACCAAATTTCAGCCCAATCGGTCCAGTAGTTTGAGCTGTGCGTTTATAGCTTAGTCAGTCAGTCAGCTCATCGTTTTATATATTTAGATATCTTGAATCTCGATCGAAATGGTTGATGCTTGATAAAATCGAGCACCAAACGGTAGGGGTAAAGTATTCAATTAACTAGCGCCTCGTTGTTGCTCTCCCACTTTTAGTTATGTCTGACTACGTTTGTACTCTGTGTACTGAGTTATTGTTATATTTTATGTAAGTACTAGCTGATGCCCGCGACTTCGTCCGCGTGGATTTAGATTTTTAAAAATCCTGTGGCAAATTTCCGGGAAAAATGCATATAGGTACCTAAGTATACATTTTTCCTTCTAAGCGCTAGTACTCCTGAGGCAGCCTTCTTGTTGAAGGCTTCGACTAGGTATAGTCGAGTGGTTTATTCCTGGGAAATTTCATATATTCACATATATATACTTATACATTCTAAAGTACAAACGCCATCATATTATTATACAATTCCTAGCTTGTTTCGATTCCTAGTTCCTAGCTAAGTTCCTAGCTTAGTTCCTGGTTCTAGAAGCAGCGATATTCTAATAAAGATAAACTAAACTTTTCTTACACAAATGACAGTTTTCATCTACTTCTATGTACTTGTACCTACAGGTAAGTAGGTACTTACTTAGTTTTTGTCAACAGATTAGTTAATGAACCGGCCGCGACCGTGCCCCTCGGTTTCGGGTTCCACTTCCCAAGCTAACATGTCAGTCCCAGTAATTACCCAAGTTGACTTAAATGCTTAATATTGTATCAATAGTTTAACGATAGATGTGTTTTTGTGTTTTCACTTTTTCGGAAAGTTTTAGCTACTTTTTGTATTATTTTACTTATATGATTAATAGTTGTTCCATGTAAATTGTGTGAATGTGCATGTAGTGTTTGCTTTCAAATGATTTTACATACAAAGTCATGTAATTTAACTTTATGTAATTTAAGATCATTTTTGTAAAAATCGCTAGCGAACCTTTTCAATAAAAATAAAATAAAATAAAAATAGATAACCTTTAGGTAGGTATCTTTTGAAAAGACTTATATGGCTAGTTTCTTGCCAGTTCTTCTCAATAGAATTTGGTTGCCGTACTAGGGCGGTACTAGGTATAACATTTGAGATTTTATGATAAGAGTCAAAAGTTATATAGTCTATACTAATATTATAAATGCGAAAGTGTGTCTATCTGTCTGTCTGCTAACTTTTCACGGCTCAACCGTTCAACCGATTTTGACGAAATTTGGTACAGAGGTAGCTTGCAACCCGGGGAAGGACATATAGGCTACTTTTTATCCCGGAAAATTTAAGAGTTCCTACAGGAATTTTAAAAACCTAAATCCACGCGTACGAAGTCGCGGGCATCAGCTAGTTATATATAAATGCGAAAGTGTATCTGTCTGTCTGACTACTAGCTTTCCAGTGCCAATGGGTTAACCGATTTTGATAGCTTGCAAGATGGACATAGGCTATTTTTTATTTTATCCTAAAAAATTTAAGAGGTTCTACAGGATTTTTAAAAACGCTTAAAGTCGCGGGCATCATCTAGTGTTTAAGCAAAAGCAATGATGAGTGATAACTGATGATATTACCTAGGTATATTGGAGCATCAATAAATCACTCTTGTCTTGAAGATTTTTTTTAGGATTTATTTTGTTTTAACCTTAAGGGCAATCAATTAACTGAAAGAATAGGTGGATTTGTTAGGTCCCTAAGAAATAATGATATCTAGATACCTTTTTTATAGATATCTACCTTTTTCTTTATTCAAATTTAAGTACGCAGAAAAATCCTCAATTAATTGGTACCTTATAAGGGAAGGCAGATTAAATGTGTCCGTATTCATAGCGGCCAAAAATTTAAAAGTTATAATCATACAACAACTCTATACCACTCTGAACCTTATCAAAAAGGCACAGAGTTTCAAATCGATTAAAAAGAATTCAAAAAAATAAAAAGGGAGTTGTAATCATAAGAGATTGCTTGGAATGACGGATTTAGTTATTGTGGTTAGCATAAAATGGCACGTGCTTATTGTGTTATTAAAAACATACAAATAGGAACGCTGGTTGCTTTTAGTACCCTTCGTTATCCGCCTTACTACCAGTCTTACCTACTAAAGCATTAAATAGTATATCTACATAATAGTAACACACAATTAGTGACCATAGGGATATAAGTTAAGTATCCATAAATAAATAAATAAATAAGCCTACCTCTAAATTTTTTTTTTTTTTGTATATATATACATTTTTTTTAATTATCTTTTTTTTTTTCTTATTAGTAGGTACCTACCTTTTTTTTATATTTTTTTGGTTAATATTGCTTATAAGGTAGGTATATCTAGCTCTAATAATTCAGAGGTCATCCCAAACGCGGGCAAAGGCCTCCCCCTTTTTCTTCCAGGTATCCCTGTTAGCGACCAGACGCGTCCAGAGCGCACCAAGCCATCAAATTCCTCCAGATCTGCGCGCCAGCGCGTGCGGGGCCTGCCACAGCGACGCGTTATGTAGCGTGGGCGTGGAGTAAGTATCCATAGTCGTCGCAAAATCTCGCTGTGAAGCAAATAACAAAAGAAGTCTTATTGCCCCGCAGGCAGCGAGTCTTTGCTACTAGTAACTAGTACTTATAATAGATATTATAGTATGTATCTACTATACCTATTATAAATGATAAGGCCTAGGAAGGTAAAACGGGATGCTTAACGAGGCACACCTATAGTGGATAATTAGTGTGAAGATCAACTAAAAAGGTTAATTTTATTTTTGAATATTTATAACATACTCAAGTAGGTAGTTACCCTGAAATTTAGAGCATTTTTAATAATAACTAGTAGCTTATGCTCGCGACTTCGTCCGCGTGGACTACACAAATTTCAAGCCCCTTTTTCACCTCCTTAGGGGTTGAATTTTCAAAAATCCTTTCTTAGCGGATGTCTACGTCATAATAGCTATCTGCATGCCAAATTTCAGCCCGATCGGTCCAGTAGTTTGAGCTGTGCGTTGATAGATCAGTCAGTCAGTCAGTCAGTCAGTCAGTCAGTCACCTTTTCGTTTTATATATTTAGATTAACTGCTTTATTTTTTGTCATTTTCTCCCTACTGTTTTATATTATTAAAGAAGCTCTTGCGTATCTACCTAAGTCAGTAATCGGGCGCCTAAAATTAACAGAGGATTTTAATTTTTAAGTAGGTAAGTATATCGGCAGATCCTCAACTTATTTAATAATCCCTAAAAAAACATTTATTTTTGATATATTTCTACGAAACCTCCAAATTATAATTATGGCCCATATCATTTTAGGAAACGATCAAAGAGATTTACTCTCACCATGATATCGCCAATCACGATCACATCACTACAAATGTCATCAAGATAACACCCCGCAGGGCGCGGAACAGGCGTGTGATAAACGACCCGGCCGTCTGTACTGATTTAACCCTCAATTATGAAATTAAGCGTTGAAGGGTTGGGATGCCCCATTCTGATGTTTAGAGAGGGAGAATACTGTTGCTATCGAGTATCGAAGTCGATATCATCAACTCAGGGCTGGCTGGCTCACTACTGAGCACGGGTCTCCTCTCGGGCCACCGTCACCCGCGCTCGCCCGCACCGTTAAAACCAGTGATATTTTAATTGCTTGAGACGCACATAACTCTTAAAGCTAGGAGAACGTGCCTGGGATCGAACCTCGAACTGTCTGACTAGAAGGCCGACTACCACCACAAGGCTCTAACAAAAAAATGTATTTTTTCAGATTTGATGAATTTATGATGCACCAAGTAAGTAGGTAGGTACAATCTACGTTAGCCTGTTCGATTTTAGAAGCCAGGTAAGATTACAAAGACGCGCAAAATAGTTATCAATTTTATCGATATAATATTCACATCCCTATTTCCTTTGATGCTCAGACACAATAGTATGTTGTTGCGCCACACGCCGCTCGGAAAACTACCGACATTGTTGTTGTAACGAGTAACAACTAACAACCCTTACGATAACTGATTGATCAGGATCACTTCTTTATAATATGAAAAGATTTTAATTGCAACATTCGGCTAAGGTAGGTACGTATTTTGTAATTTACTTAAATTTTTGGTGGTAATATATTATACAAATATAATTAAAGAACTCTTTTAAATAAACAAGTTTTTAATAAAATATACCTAATAAATTATGTGTACCTAACTTACTAGCTCAAGTCAAATCCTCAAGTCCTCAAGCTTATTCCCGCGATTTCCTTCGGGGAACTACACAAACTTCAAACCCCTATTTTACCCCCCTAGGGGTTGAACTTTCTAAAATCCTTTTTTAGCAGATGTCTTCGTCATAATAGCTATCTGCATGCCTTTCAGATTTCAGCCCGATCCGTCTGGTAGTTTGAGCTGTGCGTTGATAGATCAGTCAGTCAGTCAGCTTTTCATTTTACATGTTTAGTCTATTATTAAATACGTTCTTACTATCTTCTCTTCTAAATATAAGTACAAAAGGAAAAGCTGACTGACTGACTGACTGATCTATCAACGCACAGCTTAAACCACTGGACGGATCGGGCTGAAATTTGGCATGTAGATAGTTTATATGACGTAGACATCTGCTAAGCAAGGATTTATAAAAATTCAACCCTTAAGGGGGTATCAATAGGGATTTGAAATTTGTGTAGTCCACGCGGACGAAATCGCGAGCGTTAGCTAGTAAAATATAAAAGTAAAAACCTTGAAGATCCAACACGGAAAAAAGGAAATCTTTACTGTCAATTAATTAATTATATAGGTATAGGTACTTATACATTTATTATATTAACATGCACCTACATAATACAATTAAATATCTCAACGCAAGTACTTAACCATTATTGTTCAGAACGAAACAAATCACAAAACCGCAAACCGTTTTAATCGAATGATAACAGAATAAATGAATGGCAATTTCAATCACAGCTTTAATTCCGCCCGCCTTAAACATCGCTGCCTCCGTCCAATCGATAAGTTTGGGCGGCGAGGGCGGGCGGGCGATTCCGGTAAATAACGATTAACAAGCATCTCATTGGTGGATTTATTGAGCTAGCTGGCCGTTGATTGGAGGGTTCGGGTAGTGTAGGGCGGGGTTTATGCTAGGGCGGGGGTGCTATAGCATGTCGGATGCCATGATGACAGTGTCGGTCCGTCGGTCTGTGTTGACTGTTTAGAGATGTGGTGATGTTGTGATGTTACGGGGTGACAGGTGAGTTTTTTGGTGATTTTGATGTGGTGGTTTTTTGTGATGTGTGGAGCGATTACGTTTAGGTCAGCTTTAGAAATTATGTGTTTTTAAGGTTTACAATAAGTTAGAAGAGATATAGACACTTTTACTTGCTAATTAAAATTAAAGATTTTTAGCGAAAAATATAGGTAAGTATTTTATTAAAAACTAGTTTTTTCCCGAGACTTCGTTCGCGTGATATTTAGAGCCTATTGCCCTCGGGGATAGTGTACCGAACTATTTATCAGTGAATAAATTTTTAGAATCGAATCATTAGTACCGGAGATTACCCCATATACATATTACAATCTTACTAATTTTACCTCTTTAGGTACCTATATAGTAGGTATCTACTATAGTATCTTATAGTATAGACAAACATTTTTTTTTCACTACAGGTAATTATTATAATCTTTTGTTTGAACTGATAAGGAGCTTTTCTCTTACACATTCATTATATTTACCTAAATAAAAAAAATAACAAATTTGGAGAAAAATATTTTGTGAAATGATACCTGTTTTCTTAGTGATGAAGCTGCCTATGACCATTAAAAAAACTGTTCAAGTGCGAGCCGGACTCGCACACGAAGGGTTCCGTATCATCGTACAAGATATAGTGCTTTTTAATTTTTTTGTGATGTAACCTCAAATTCACGGTTTTCGGATTTTTTCATTTACTTGTATTGTGAGACATCGCTATACCTGCCAAATTTCATGGTTCTATAGTTCGGATTTTTCCTTTACTTTTATTATGAAACATTGCTACCTGCCAAATTTCATGGTTCTAGGTTAACGTGAAGTACCCTATAGGTTTTGATTCCCTTGACGGGTCTTGACAGACAACGAAGTGATCCTATAATAGTTCCTTGTTTCTGTAAAGATACGGAACCCTAAAAACAAAAGAAAAGTGAAAAGGAATTTCCTCTCAAGTTAAGTAGGTCCCTAATGTTAGAATAATGAATTCGCAGTGAATCGCGTCTCCGGCTGTTTGTTTTTCAATCTTGAGCCCCTCGGGAGCCCCTGTTTAAACAACAAGGCATGTATACTTAACGAGACAACAAATTAATTCTTCCTTGTACCTGCTTATCTGTTCCGTGGAGAATGCGCTTTACCGACCTACCTATCGACTCGGGACCAGTTCGCTACGACGCGACTAGACTGTAGCAAATTGCTAACTGCCTTTTTTTTATCGTTGGGAAATGCATTTACGCATCCCTCCCGTGAACGGGCAGGGTATGTGGGACTCGCCAGCCGAGAGGCGACCGGAATACCCACTAAAACCCAACGGCGCTCCTGGGCTGCGCTGGCGACTGGGTCATGGGAACACCGAAGCATTTCTACCGCGCCCAGCCAGCGACGTCCACCGAGGCGGACCCTCCACCGGGACCTTTACATCAGGGCACGTCCGACGCGCACTTGTGCGTCTCTCGACCCTGGAAATTGGTGACTGACTTAATCCAACTTAACTTAAACTTAAAATTGTAGCATTGCGTTTCGTAATTGTATTTTAGATTTAAGATTCATAATTTATTTTAATTGCTAGAACTAGTTTTTACGTTGTTGGGACGAATGGGTTGGTTGAACTTGGTCCGTATGCCCTCGAGACCGTGGCGTGAGCCCACATCAATGACAAACTGGTGTTGATCTCCTATCAACCTGACCTTGTGTTGATGTGTAAATTACGTAAGCAGCAGCTTCCAGGGTGGACTGAAGGAAAACGAAGATTCTTACAACACTGTTAACTCTGCTAAATTAATGAACATCTTATTAACAAACCTTTAGAGCGATACTTTTTTTCGAGTGAAAATACGTTCCGAAGTTGTCAAAGAAGTATTTTTATTTATGGTATAGCTTACGCCCTAAGTATATCCAACTTCCATCATTCGAGAGTCATCTCCGTCATCCGTGAAAATATCTTGGATTTACCTCGGATTCAAATCGGACATAATATGATGTAGATGTAGATAATAAATGAATAGTTTGAATTATTTGGATCACAGATCGGATAATTGCGTAAGCGGTAATATCTGATATCGGTTCGAATTTTTATATCCGTATGCGATGTATTTTCACGGACTTGGATGGGATAAGTGCGTAACCGCTCTTAGTTTTTATATCCGTTTCTCCTCTACTATACTCTAGATGTTGGTTACATTGGGATCACGTACCTACATGATGCGAGCGGAATTGATTGTGATGCTAAATGCGCTGTTATATGCAAGGTCGTGCAGTGTCGGCGAATTTCCATACGTAGGGCGTAGACATAGTTAACTCCTCTGACAGCGCCTGGGTTTTCATGATGATACCGTTGGAATACGTAACTTGTATTTCCCTACAAGACAGTCTGTCAGCAGGAACGGCTCGTTAGCTTGTAAGCGCATCCACACTCGTACGAGAGCGCTTCTACACTCGTATAGTACGCGACGGAAAATAATGTACATCGACCTTTAGAAGGACATAGCGGATTTGTAGAATATTGCCTTTGTCGTTGATACCGACAAAGCGTCATATAGGTATGAGTGACAGAGACAACGCTCTACAAAGCAAAGTACATTCGCGTACCGTACGAGAGCGCGTCTACACTCGTACGAGATGCGAGATGTCACATAAGAAGCGCGTATAGGCACGCACAAAAACCATTTTATACCCGAAAAAACCGGCCAAGTGCGAGTCAGGCTCGCGCACCGAGGATTCCGTACTACACACTACAGTCGTATTTTGTTGACATTTTGCACGATAATTCAAAAACTATGATGCATAAAAATAATTAAAAATCTGTTTTAGAATACACAGGTTATTCATCCATATGATACCCCATCGATATAGTTCTTACTTCGAAAATTGAAAATACTAATTATTAGTTCACGACCACAATTTAATTTATTTTTGTGTGATGTAACCAAAAATTCACGGTTTTCAGATTTTTCCCCTAATGTCTGCTATAAGACTTAAGGTAACGCAAGGTTCTAGGTCAACAGGAAGTACCCTGTAGGTTTCTTGACAGACCGACCAGACACACAACAAAGTGATCCTATAAGGGTTCCGTTTTTCCTTTTAAGGTACGGAACCCTAAAAAAAGCTACGTAATCTGAAACCGCTCTTACATTCTCATGCTCGGTAATTTCCATCACAACTTTTTTGGGGGAAGGCCAATAAAAACCGTGTCTCGGAGTAATTTTCGTCAAATCAACTTAGCAGATGTCATTCTGCAGACGTGATTCAATTACTTTGTAGGCAAATTGGGTGAATTTGCATGTTTATGATTTTTATATCAATCCTTGGCGCTGCTTAGTTAAACTTTCTTGTTATGTTCGAGTTTTTCATCAGTTTATTTAAATTATATGGAGTTTGTTGGATGACGGCCTTTTTTTGTTATGGAGGGTAGGTAGTAGATATCTTTTTAGGGTTCCGTATATCAAAAGGAAAAAAGGAACTACCTACCTGCCAAATTTCATGATTCTATGTTCACAGGAAGTACCCTACCTATAGGTTTTCTTGACAGACACGACAGACGGACAGACAGACAATGAAGTGATCCTATAAAAGTTCCTTTTTTCCTTTTGAGGTACGGAGTCCTTATAATCTGTCTAAGTTTCAAAGCCCAGATGGGTTCGAAACGAGTCGGGCTTATATCAGACGAGACGTCCGCCAAGACGAGCCAAACTAAAGAACGAAGCACTACGTACCTTTTCTCGAAGCGATTCGTCGTATTTTCGAGCTTGACTAACCACGTGGTTACAGCCGAAGCATCTATATTTATAATCTATCTAATAAACCTAAGTCTGAATCAATATTATCGCATTGTTGACATTACTGCACGTCTCGCACATTGATATGATAATCGTAATCAGGATAGTTCGCAAGCATTGATTAATTAATTAATCTATTCATCGAAAAAAAACCATGCAAACTAGAAAGTCAGTGAGTTCATTTAAATTTAAACTGTAGGCAGTAGGTACGTATAAATGAAAACTGTTTTGAATGGCGACTCGCAAACGAATTAATTCATAAAACCAACAATGGCGAGGGGATTAGTTAAAAATTCAATTGTGCGAAAAATGCAGGGAGCCTCTCGACCCGAGGCCGACAATGTATCCACAACGAATAGGTTTCATTTTAAAAAAATAAGAGAAGACCTTTATTGTCTCGGATTTAAGGACAGTTGTGTAATTTTTAATTTTGGTGCGCGCTCACGAGCTACTTTTGTCATCATAACATGAGACAATTTACAGACCAAAGCCGGCGGTTTATCCTTAATTCCTTACTTATCACTACCCATATTATAAATGCGAAAGTGTGTTTGTTTGTTGGTTTGTCCTTCAATCACGTCGCAACGGAGCAACGTGAACGGATCGACGTGATTTTTTGCATGGGTATAGTTTAAGACTTGAGAGTGACATAGGCTACTTTTTATCCCGGAAAATCAATGAGTTCCCACGGGATTTCAAAAAACCTAAATCCACGCGTACAAAGTCGCGGGCTATCAGTACCCTTATAATAAATGCGAAAGTGTGTTTGTTTGTTGGTTTGTTGGTTTTTCGTTCAATCACGTCCCAACGGAGCAACGGATCGGCGTGATTCGAGTGAGATCGCGCTCTCTCTCTGTTACGTAATCCCATACAATTAATGATAGAGACAAAAATCTCCAACCAATCTCCACTAACCATTTTGAGACACCAACCAATCGCAAACTAACCTATGTTTTTAATTGAATTTCGAATGTTTTTTGAAAACATGTTTGTGACTCAAACTGGCTAACGCCCACTAAGATTTGTGTCTTTATCATTTGTATGGGATTATGTAAACGAGAGAGTGCTATACGAAATTCTTTCCGCGGATAGAGTATAGGTATAGGTATCCGTACTGTTCACTCGCTTTACAACATTCTTGAAGAAAATTCCCACGTCTCGTGAAACATCAAACAATAATTTCACAATTACTTAAGTTAACAAAACCTTATACCTACATTTACCTATCTATCTAACTACATCCAGTCCCGTTTCGTCGTACCCGATTAAATATTAACCGACGAATTAACTCCGTCTTCGTCGGCACCAATTAAGCGGACAAAGTAGCAAAGTAAATAACTGGCGCGAATTAATTTTGTACTTCAATGCTTCGCTCGAGGCTTGTTTAAAGATTCTCTCCAATTCTATAGAAGTATAGCTTCTGTCGCACATTATTTATTTATCGAGGCCTGTGCCTTGACTTTTGTGATATGATTATACTAGCTTATGCTCGCGACTTCGTCCGCGTGGACTACACAAATTTCAAACCCCTATTTCAGCCCCTTAGGGGTTGTATTATCAAAAATCCTGTCTTAGCGGATGCCTACGTCGTAATAGCTATCTGCATGCCAAATTTCAGTCCGATCCGTCCAGTAGTTTGAGCTGTGCATTGATAGATCAGTCAGTCAGCTTTTCCGTACCTATATATATTTAGATTACAAATGAGGCTACCGGCTACGAGTGAATTAAATTATTACTTTTTTATATATTTCAAAGCTATCTGCAATCTGTGAAAGTGATTGAATAGACTTTTATCAGATTGTTATAACCCTAAATTCATGGTTTTCAGATTTTTCCCCATATGTCTGCTATAAGACCTACCTACCTGGCAAATTTCATGATTCTAAGTCAGCGGGAAGTACCATGTGGGTTTCTTGATAGACCGACACAGACAAACAGACAGATAGATAGACAACAAAGTGATCCTATAAGGGTTCCGTTTTTCAATTTGAGGTACGGAACCCTAAAAATACCCGTTCCCTAAACTATCTAACAAACACGGAGCGTAACAGCTGAATGGCACTTGGGAGAGCCAACTGGTGCGAGTACCTAACTATAAAGATTAAATAGTATTTCGGTACGTATTGCTACAGATCTCAAAGGAACACTTCTATTGAACTATTGCGAACGTATTTGGGGTAGGATGACCATGAATTTGAAGGAATTTAAACATTACTTTCTTTAACTCCGAAAGAAAACATCTGATGCCTGCCTGCCATGCATGCCTGAAAGTTCTCCATAATAATTTTAATTTTAAATACATATCAAAAATTGCGGACCGGCAGGAATCGAACCCGCATCTCCTGGGATCGCGCCCAACAAATGGTAAACACAAAAGGAAGTGTAGGTAAAGCATTAAATTTTTTTATAAAAATGTAGTTCTCCATAATGTTCTCAAAGGTACGTGAAGTATGCCAATCTGCATTTGGATAGCGTACGCCTTTCTCTTTCTGAGAGGAGACCCATTCTTAGTAGTAGGCCGGCGATGGGTTGAGATGACGATGTGATGACCATAAATTTGAAGAAATGTTCCTAATTGTTTCTTCTTTCACTTGACGAGACTTAAGTTTTAAAAGAAAATTGTTAAGGTTAATTTTACTTTGACGCTAAAATCAAAAGCCTCTAAACTTTAAGGTTAAGTTTGAGAAAAAAAATTAAACTTGGAAAATCAGGAACCTGTAGATTGAATACTATAAGTTCGCAGCGACCAGCGTTGCACTCGAAATCTAATCGATATTAAGTAAACTATCCTCATAATGTTAAAATCACAGTCACCCTATAAATAATCCCTGCACACTTGACACAGGAGGATTTGAGTGTCCCCTTTAGTTGCGGATTATCCGCAGAAATGCGCAAATGTTGTCAATACGCGGTCCGCATTTGTTTGCGATTTGCGGACACACGTTAAATAGGTTTTGACCCAATAAGTTCTGGTTAAATCGGCTTTGAATTCAATACAAAATGTGTTAGATGGCAGCTGAAATATACCTATTACCTATGTGAAATATGCCGAAAGTGATGAACATCGGCCTTTAGAATAACATTACATCATTGTAGAGCGTTGTCTCTGTCACTCATACCCATATGACGCTTTGTCGGCCTCAACGACCGAAACAGTGCTCTACAAATTTGCTGTCTCCTTCTAAAGATCGATGTTCATCACTTTTGGCCACGTACTGTACCGTGTACGCGACAGGTCAATATCGCAATCGGGGACGGAACGCCCCGCACAACCGTATAGCCCCCGCGCTAACCCGGTGCAGGCGAGCGCGGGAGACTTGCAGCTGTGCGGGGTGTCCCCCCGCCCCATACCCCGACTGCCATCTCAACCTGTCGCGTACTTATGCAGATAGGGATTTTGCCGTCGTCGGTTGTACAGCTGACGGTCTAACGGCAATGGAAATACACATTCACTAATACGTTTAACTAGATACAGTTGACGCTGACAGACAGACGGACAAACGGACGGACCGACAGCGGCGGCTTAGTAATAAGGTCCCGTTGGCACCCTTTGTCTACGGAACCCTAAAAAGACCTTAGAAAACAAATCCAAGAACATCAATTCTACGAATCAACTACGCAGCCTCTACAGTCTATACAGGTCTACAATCTATAATATGCAAAAGGTGCTACGCATAATTTAATAGAAGAAAAAATCATGTTTTTGTCTATGTATATTATTGAAATTGCAATTTTCATGGGTTCTTATAAAATGAACACACCGTAGTAATCCGAAAAGCGTAACTGAACTGAGAGCCCTCTACGATTAGTTCCGATACAAGTGCTACACATGTTACTACGAGCGAGGGTCTGCGGCGATCGGGATCGGGATCGGAATCGTTTGCTGGTTTTTGAGGAATATAAAAGTTGAATAATATATACTGACTGTCCACCAAGCGATGATAGCCTAGTGGTTATAGACATCAGCCTCATATTCCGGCGACCCGGGGTTTACTGCCGGGCGCATTTATAACTTTTCGGAGCTATATATGCGTTTTTAAATTTCACTTGCTTCACCATCAAAAATGTTCAAACAATCTTTGATGGTGAAGAAAAACATCGTGAGGAAACCTGCATGCCTGAGAGTTCTCCATAATGTTGTCCAAGGTGTGTCAAGCCGTTTTTCCACGCACATGTGGAATCAACTCCCTTCGGCGGTGTTCCCATTAGATTACAACATAGGGTTATTCAAGGGGCGGACCAAGACATTCCTAAAAGGCCGACAACGCATTGGTGGTTCCTCTGGCACAGCAAATGTTCATAGGCAGTGGTAATCACTTAACATCAGGTGACCCGCCTGCTCGTTTGGTCGTCATTTTTATTTTTTAAAAAAGTGTCAATTCGCACTTCGCCAGCGTGGTGGACTATGGTCAAATAGTTCTTATTCTGAGAGGAGACTCGTGCGCAACTCTGAGCAGATGATGTGTTGATGATGACGACCTAGCGGATAACCTGAAAAACAAGTAAACTTGCGTATCCGATCGCAATTGACTTTCACAATAGTCCCGGTATCCCAAGGATATCAACACCATATGGGCTTGGGATTTGGGATTACGACTATCTATTGCTCGCTGACAGTTGTACCGTGAAATATAGTTTATTGTTCAAAAATGTTGAGTTACTTACTTTGAATAAAATAATACAAGTGTGGTGAAGATAAATTAGGGCCAAGTTCTTTATTTTTTATTTTCGCAATATTTTTTACTGTTTTATGAATTTTTTATTCATTTTAAAAAGACAAACATTTGTTTTCGGATTTCTATAAAAATGTCATTTGAGTTTTATTTTATCTTAATCTGTTAAAGTAGGTAACTATAGGAGATTCAGATAATAGGTACTTATTATGCAACTATCTTATTCCCGCGACTTCGTCCGCGTGGACTGCATATATTTGAAACCCCTATTTTACCCCCTTAGAGGTATAATTTTCAAAAATCCTTTTTTAGCGGATGTTTAAGTCATAATAGGTATCCGCATGCCTTTCAGCCTGATCCGTCAAGTAGTTTGAGGTGTGCGTTGATAGATCAGTCACGTCAGTCGGTCAGCCTTTCCTTTTATATATACAGTATATATATAATATATAGATATTAAGAGGTGTAAAATTGTTCCTATACTTAAATATCGATTATTTATCTTTCTATTATGTCGGAAGTTGTAATTTTTAGGTAACTATACGATAATATGATAAAATATGGAATAGGAAAACACTGCATTGGCTTTCCAATATATATACAGTTAATCATAACCCATAAAGAATCACGCCATCGCGCCTAATTCCTATTCAGAAAATCACCACAAGGCAACGAAATGTAACATATGCAATCATTACTATAATGTAATGCCATTTAACGTAATCAATTTGGCTCCTCCGTGGACAGGGGTGGCACAAATTAACTAGTCACACCCCCTAATGATCACTGCTGGTTGGATTAGGGCTGTGCACAACTACAAAATCGATGGAATCCATATTATAATTTTTTTTAAAGAATATTAGCCTTGTTTTGACTAATATTCCCCTTTCCCCTCCAACTAAGCAAAAAGCTTGTGCTAGGAGTAGGTACGCCAATGGCGCCAATTCTGTTGTCTTTCTCTAAACTAAATTTTGAGTGTCTGCATCCTTTCCTTTTTAATATCGCTAATAAAGGATGGAACATGAGTTTTACATTTAAATACTCTAAATTTTAGTGCACCCTAAATATTTAAACACTAGGCTCACGACTGGCAGCTAAAGTCACGAGGTTTGACAGCTCAAAAAATTAAATTTAAAAATGTTATAGAAAATGAAAATAAAAAATATTTATTTCATAATATATTAAGGTGAACTTATGGCGCTTGTGACAAGTCAAGATTCTGCCGTCTCGAAAAGCAAAGTTTACTGAGAACAGCCGGCAGGAAAGTCATAATAATTATGAACTTAATAAAAGGCAATTACTTAAACACTGACATTTTAATTTTATTTATTTGAGTACTCATATTGATTTATAATCGATTGTACTGAAGTTTAAAGTTAGCAACCCTTAAAATTTGGAACCACGAAGCGCCCCTCTGTTTGTTTTTAAGTTAGGGGCGACCAAAAAATATCAAGTGGTGATTTATTAGAAACTGACATGTTTTGTTAACTTTTAAATGATGTCTCTTTGAATGGAGGGTCGCTAAGTTGGATCACATTTTTAATAATGTCTTATGGTAATCTAAATTACATCATTAATATTTTATTGGAACGGATTCAAAAATTCGTTTTACCGTTCCGTAATATTTCAAAAACGTTTCACGGATGGAATGACCTCTGTATTTGCTCGTCTGTCTGTCTGTCAGCAGTTTTATTTAGAAACTAAGAAAATTTAAGATTTATTTATGATTTGTACCTACCTACCAAATAGTCTATGTTGGACATGTTAATGTATAGATTAAAAGTTAATATTTAAATTTTTGGAATGTAATCGAATTTGAAATGAAGAGTGACATCTTTTTATCTCGGTAAATCAAAGAGTACCCGCAAGATTTTTGAAAAACCTAAATACACGCGGACGAAGTCGCGGGTAGTCTAGGTAATCAAAATAATAAGTCCTAATCAAAAATATAAGTGAGTATACAAATTCCATACTCCGAGGTACAAAGCAAGCCTAAGCTTTATTCTAGACATATCTTAAACCTTTTATTTAGATTATACTTGAACATAGCATTGGTCTTCATTGCCTATCTCTTAAAGTACTGGGGAAAATACAGTTTATCTGATTTTATATCGTTACTTCATTATTTTATTTTTAAAACATGCTTTTAATGACAAAATATGGCATTTGAAATCCTACAACAAAATAAATTGTTTACAAACGCTGAGGCAACGGCGAAGACCAACCCTCGCAAGGGCGTCGCTCCATACATTATCGCCCTTCGCCCTTAATATGCCCAATTGATATCCGATACACTAAATTCACACGTTATTTGTGTACAAAACCATCGCTTTTGTTACAATTTACCAGTTTTCTCGCCTGCAGTTTATTGTCCGGCAAAATATGCCATTCGGTTTGGTACAATGACTTATTTTGTCCGCTCGAATTGGTTATTACGGATAAATGTGGCTATTTGTTTTAATTGTTATGGTAAACCCATAATTATTTGAACTTGTTGGTACACTGCCGTGCGCTGTGATTACGACAATACAGACTTTCTACAAATTAGATAACTTTTTGTTACTAATAAGCAAAATTATTCCCTTACTAAAAAGTATTAAAAATTGCGGGAAAACCTATATTAGGGTTAGGTATCAAAGATATTGTGCAATAATTAATTACGATCCCCTCGCCAGCTCACAGGCATAGATACTGCAATTTCTATATAGAAAAATTATTACTTTTTAATAACATTATCATTAAGCCCGAAGTTAAGGCAATTTCCTTTAGCTTTGTAAAGACTTTAACATAGATTTTTTCCTTTATATAGGATGGAGGCGACAAACTTGGCCCTGTCGCCAAGAGAGTCACTCAAGTCCCGATCAGAACACAAGGCCCTGGAAATGAGCAGCAAACCCAACCAAGTAAGTTTATACCCACGATTTCGTCTGTGTGATTTACGTTTTTTAAATCGTGAAGGGGCACTTTGATTATCCAGCATAAAAGTATCAAATATCCATGAATCATGATGTATCTAATGGCCTAGGTATGTGCCTTTTTTCAAGATTGGTTTAGCGGTTGAGCCAATAAAAGGCAATACGAATACACTTTCTCATATTTTATAAATGTTGTATGGAATCATTGATGTTGGAATCCCCCTGGAATAAATTGTGAAGGTGTTAAAGTGACGTGTGCAACTTTCAAATAAAAGTATTCCTTACTTTTCTTTTAAAATTTTAATTACTTGATCTAGGTCGGAACAGTGCTGCTATACGGCGTGCCGATAGTATCGCTCGTCATCGAGGGCACGGAGCGGTTGTGTCTCGCTCAGATCTCCAATACTCTCCTCAAGCAGTTCTCCTACAACGAGATCCACAACCGTCGAGTGGCGCTGGGCATCACCTGTGTTCAGTGCACGCCGGTACAGCTTGAGATACTGAGGCGAGCAGGTGCGATGCCCGTGTCTTCAAGGAGATGTGGTTAGTACCTACTGTGTAGCTGTAGCCCAAAAAAAGGAGTGCCAATATATCACTCGTTATCAAGAGCATGGAGCGGTTGTGGCTCGCTCAGATCTCCAACACGCTCCTCAAGCAGTTCTCCTACAACGAGATCCACAACCGCCGAGTGGCGCTGGGCATCACCTGTGTTCAGTGCACGCCGGTACAGCTTGAGATCCTGAGGCGAGCAGGTGCGATGCCCGTGTCTTCAAGGAGATGTGGTAAGTACTGTGTAGCTGTAGCCAAAAAAAAGGAGTGCCAATATATCACTCGTTATCAAGAGCATGGAGCGGTTGTGGCTCGCTCAGATCTCCCACACGCTCCTCAAGCAGTTATCCTACAACGAGATCCACAACCGCCGAGTGGCGCTGGGCATCACCTGTGTTCAGTGCACGCCGGTACAGCTTGAGATACTGAGGCGTGCAGGTGCGATGCCCGTGTCTTCAAGGAGATGTGGTTAGTACCTACTGTGTAGCTGTAGCCCAAAAAAATGAGTGCCAATATGTCACTTGTCATCGAGGGTACGCAGCAATTGTGTCTTGCTCAGATCGCGAACACGCTCCTCAAGCAGTTTCATAACCTCCGAGTGGCGCTGGGCCCCTGACTACAGAAGTCAGAACAGATAGATATATTTTAGATATTTTTATTTCATCTTATTTCTAGTAGATATCGTAGATCTTGCGTAGTTTTTTAGTTCGTTTTTGAGATAAATTTCCTGAAAGAGTATCATATTATATCGTGCAGGTCATAGAAGCTACATGGTTCTTCTGATCAAAATAGACATAGAAATACAAAGGTTTTTGTACAAATAAACTTTTACAAGTGTGCTTTTGAATCGTCAAGAAATCTGCCACTAATTCGGAATGCCTTCCCACCGAAAAGAACCAGCAAGAAGCTCGGCAGATCAGATTTATTATATAAAATAATAGTTTACTTTGCAGTAACTATGTAGGTACCTACTGTATTTGGGTTAGTGTGATATAATATGGTGTAGTTATGTTCTTAACATACCTAGTTACACTTAAATATTGTACATGTGTGTACTTGTTACCAGTTCTAATCTCGAGAACATCCGCTAAAGCAATTCTCAGTGGATTACCTACACTTAATGCTCTGTCGCACAAATGTATTGAAGGGATGTCTATAAGTATCACAAATGCTTATACGTTTCTTCTTCTTGTATACAATACTTTTCTATTTATATCTCTACACAGGACTACACAAATTTCATACCCCTGTTTTACCCCTTTAGGAATTAAATATTTAGTTTTCGAGTTTTTTAGCGTAGTAACACACGCCACGCCGGGTATCCATCAGCATCATCATCATCATCATCAATCAATAGACGTCCACTGCTGGACATAGGTCTCTTGTAGGGACTTCCACACGCCACCGTCTTGCGCCGCCTGGATCCAGCGGCTCCCTGCGACTCGTCTGATGTCGTCCGTCCACCTAGTGGGGGGTCTTCCAACGCTGCGTCTTCCGGTGCGAGGTCGCCATTCCAGCACCTTGGGACCCCAACGTCTATCGGTTGTATGAACTATGTGCCCTGCCCATTGCCACTTCAGCTTCGCAACCCGTTGAGCTATGTCGGTTACTCTAGTTCTTCTACGGATCTCCTCATTTCTGATTTGATCACGTATAGGGAAACTCCAAGCATAGCTCTCTCCATCGCCCGCTGAGTGACTCCGAGCTTTCTTATGCTCTGTCGCCGGGTATGCTAGTTCTAAGTTCTATTTATTTTTGGTTTGAAACAGGCATGATAACCCGTCGGGAGGCTGAGCGGCTCTGCAAGTCATTTTTGGGCGATAATGCTCCGCCGCGGCTACCTGATGATTTTGCGTTCGCTGTCCATCATGAGTGCGCGTGGGGATGTAGAGGTGCTTTTTTACCAGCCAGGTAAAATTTATGACATGAACAAATTAAAAAAAAAAACTTAAAAATCCATAGTAGGTATATTATACCTACTTATATGGAAGAAGTCCAGTCTATTCGGAGTGCAGTTTAATATTACCTAAGGATATATCAATACAATTAAATCATTCAATTGCTTTCATCTCGTCGGAATCTTGCTTGCTTACCTAGGTAACTCTTTAACCAACAGCTAAGTAGGTACGCTTTTTTTAACTGAGTTATAAAAATTAACTTTACTAAGTAAAGAATTAAAATAATATGAAACAAACCAATCATTGATCAAGTTGTGCGCCTTTATTGAAACAAATGACTTTTGAAACTAAATAAATTTTATTTCTGTAGGTACAACTCCTCAAGAGCGAAATGTATCAAATGCGCATACTGTGGTCTTTTCTTCTCCCCAAACAAATTCATCTTCCACTCCCACCGAGTGGGCCCTGGTGACAAGTACGTGCAGCCTGACGCAGCTAACTTCAACTCTTGGAGGAGACATATGAAGCTGAGTGGTAGTCCACCGGTGGAAGTGGTCCACGCGTGGGAAGATGTCAAGGCTATGTTCAATGGTGGGACTAGGAAGAGGATGCTGTCTGCTGCTAGGTGAGAATATAATCTAAGCATTTATAAATTTGAATTAGAGCACAGAAGTTCTCGATAATAAAATCCTTAAAAACTCGATAAAACAAATGGCAATAGTTTGCAAAAAATCAACTGACTTGAAAACGTTTGACGACCTCCCTGGCGCAGTGGTGAGCGCTGAGGTCTTAATAGTGGGAGGTCCCGGGTTCGATTCCCGGCAGGGGTTTGGAATTTTATAATTTCGAAATTTGTGGTCTGGTCTGGTGGGAGGCTTCGGCCGTGGCTAGTTACCACCCTACCGGCAAAGCCGTGCCGCCAAGCGATTTAGCGTTCCGGTACGATGCCGTGTAGAAACCAAAGGGGAATGGGTTTAATAAAAACTGCCATACCCCTTCCAGGTTAGCCCGCTATCATCTTAGACTGCATCATCACTTACCACCAAGTGAGATTGCAGTCAAGGGCTAACTTGTATCTGAATTTTAAAAAAAATGATTAAAATAGTTGTATTAAATTAGAGCCACAATCCTTAGTAATAAATGAACGATGCAATGAGGAGGATAATAATAATAATTAAATGATTTATCTAGTTTTGTAAACGTGGCTTTATAATGTTACCTATAATAGAATAGAATAGAATAGAATAGAATAATGTTTATTCGAGGTATATAGGTGGTACATGGTGTAGGCAATATCGTCCTGTACAGCAGTGCAACACCTCGAACAGGTAGGCCACTCAGCTTGTGTTGAGACGTCGGGCCCCTCAGACACAAACCTCTAGAGCAAATATCTGAGGTACCAGTTGCCCCAACGCTGATTTTCAGTGACCGCCTTTTAAATATTACCTAAACGTCAGTGGCATAGAATACATAAAGTTGGCGAGTAAATGGATAAATAAAATGAAAAGTGTTTACAGTTTTTAAATTTAAAGTGATATAGGACATAAAAGAAGAAATAAGAAATAATACATTGAAATAGATGTTGTAAATTGTAAGAATAGGAAAATTGTACGATAGTTTTTTTTTTTGTAAGTATAATAAAGAAAAAATAAAATAAAATAAAATAGCTCGCAAGGTGTGGATGAGAAAGTAAAGTTTGGTAAGATAAATAAATTAAATAAATTTTGACTAAATCTGTAACTTTTGAATATTTAAAAGATGTTTTTTGAATTTTACTTTAAAAGCGCCAGAAGTCTGAAGGTTTCTATAAGGTGGAGGAAGGTTATTCCAACATTTCGTTGCATTATACTTAAAACTACCTCTGAAAGCCGCAGATGCATGACGCGGCATAAGGATTAAATATGCAGCTGCCCTGGTATGGTGAGTGGTATGAATATCACTTGCCCACTGCAGTTTATGGTATAGATACTGAGGAACTTGGTATTTTATAACCCCAAATAATAAAACGGCAAAGTGTAACTGTCTCCGGTACTCCATTTTCATAACTCCAGCATTATTTAAGAATGGCGTGACGTGAGTACGGGGTGGTATTTGAAAACAGTAACGAGCGCAAGCATTTTGTACCTTTTGGATAAGATTCTTAGTGCGAGCTAGTAATCGTGGACCGATGACAATGTCTACGTAGTTCAGCTTAGATAAAACTAAAGATTCACATAGTTGAATGCGCACATCTGTTTTAATAAAAGGTCTTATTCGATACAAGACCTTGAGACGGTAAAAGCAGTTTCTTACTGTGTTAAGTACATGCTTTTCAAATCGGAGATTTTCGTCCATTATCACACCAAGATTACGTGCCTCAGTAATAAACGTTATTACGTGCCTCAAAAATAAAAATAAACTAAAAGCTCCTATAAGTACCTTAATCTACATTATTGTATAAATGTTGCCCACGTGAATACTGGCTGCAAAATAATTCTATTCTGAACAGCCAGGATGATCTTTTACTCGAAAACCGGCCATGTGCGAGTCAGGCTCGCGCAATGAGGGTTCCGTACTACAGTCGTATTTTTTCGACATTTTGCACGAGAATTCAAAAACTATGATGCATAAAAATAAATATAAATCTGTTTTAGAATGTACAGGTGAAGACCTTTCATATGATACCCCACTTGATAAAATAGTCACTCACTTCGAAAGTTGAAAATACTAATTATTAGTTCATGACCACAATTTAATTTTTTTTGTGTGATCTAACCTAAATTCACGGTTTTCAGATTTTTCCCCAAATGTCAGCTATAAGATCTACCTACCTGCCAAATTTCATGATTCTAGGTCAACGGGAAGTACTCTGTAGGTTTCTTGACAGACAGACAGACAGACAGACAACAAAGTGATCCTATAAGGGTTCCGTTTTTCCTTTTGAGGTACGGAACCCTAAAAATGAGCCAAAGGCTATCAACAGATGAATCTATTGTAAGATTTTTTTAATACTAAGCCTCCATAGTACAAAGATCTTCACGGCAAATGTAATATACAGGGTGTAATCCGAATGCTGGCAAAACGAAGACAGGTGATTATTGATATGATATCACAAAAAAAAATCTTGAAAAAATGTATAAAAAACCTATAATTTTGTAAAAGTTTACGATATATTGCAAATACACCATCTGAATGACGCTAGAAGCCAACGAACGTTGTATAAGTAGGCCACTCGAAGTTAATTCCACATCGTACGCAGGGCATTGACCCGAGTTTTATGCGCTATACACTGCGGGTTTGAAAAATACTAAATCACTAAATCTACAAAATGAGGCAAATGGCTATTGGTATTGGATTGTGTTTAGGTAGTATAACAATAATGCTAAGTTTTTGCTAGCGTTCTGGTTACACCCTGTAGCTTGATTGCCTATGAGTTATGACATAGTTTCGCCAAGTTCGGTTTATAATCGTGCCACAGAAGGGTACCTATTCGCAGGCCGGAGGTGGACCCAGAGGCCAAACGCACCGCAGCCAGTCCTCCCAGTGCGCACACTCCTGTACCAAGGCTGGCTGATTACGTGTGGGGAGCGAGACTGCCGCTGCCGTATGCGATACCTTGGCTAAAACCCACTTTATGGTCTCCTGGTAAGATTTCTAGTAAACTCTGAAACTTCGCCCTCGTAAAAGATTTTTCCTTTATTTTCCCTGCGGTAATTTTATTTACACTCAAACAATATGGCTAATCTATTTGGAAATACCTCTAGAATAGACTATAATAATATAGGACTACACTAGACTTTATTTGCTTAAGAAAAAGGGCAATATGAAAAATTTAATATTTATTTTTTTACTTGCTGGACCGTTTGCATTGATGTCAGCAAGATTTACAGCAAGATGCCAAGTGTTATACTCATTAGATAATGATACCTGTAACTTGATCTACTTATACCTAATCAGTTATTTTAAAAGAACTTTTAGGTTACCCATCCGAGATAAATATTATATGTCCATCTCCAGGATATAAGCTATCTCTGTATTAAATTTGGTCAGAAAAACCAGAAACAAGAAGTGAGCTGTTATAATCCGTATATAGTGTGGATTGCCGAGCCAGTTATTTTAAGTCATTATAACTTAAGTTAGTTACTTAATAGGTTGGTTACTACAGGTGCTCTCACAGCCCTTAGTGGAGTCAGTGCAATAGAAGAACCCCGAGCGTTCCGTCCGGTGCGTTCACATCGACTGGAGTCACCGCAACTGTCACCTGTAGTTTCACCACAACGGTCACCAAATCGGTAAGGACTAGAATTTTTGTCTTCAAAAAATTACCCCAAAAATGTATTATAAATAAAATGAGAAGTGTACCTAATCGATGAAAAATAAATAAATCGGCATGAAATAAAATCGATAATTTTGTTATACAAATGAAGTCGAAGAAAAATGCTCATGTCTCTATATAATACAACTAGCGTCGCGTCTTCATCCGCGCGGACTACACAAATTTCAAACCCCTATTTCACCCCCTTAGAGGTTGAATTTTCAAAAATCCTTTTTTTAGCAGATGTCTACGTCATAATAGCTATCTGTATGCCAAATTTCAACCAGATACGTCCAGTTTTTTGAGCTGTGCGTTGATAGATCTGTCGGTTAGTCACCTTTTCGTTTTATATAATAAGATTATTTTGAGTAGTTGTCATGAATTCCATTTCTTCTCTTTATTATTGGCTTTTGTGCCTCATAATGCTTTGTTTAGGAACTTGGCTATAGAGCCAAGTTCCTAAACAAAGCATTATGAGGCCACCATGCATATATTTAGTCATTTGAAAATCCATAGTATGTTTATGATTATTTATAGTATTGAGGTTTATAGCATGAAATTTATCTTTGTGTAGTGCCCGATGACCATATTTTAGAAGGCTCTTATTGTGTAGATCACCAACAACATCACCAAGACAAACCCGGTCGCCACTCCGTTCCCCCCTTCAGTCACCAATACGGTCTTCAGTGCCCTCGTCACCCGCCCGGTCGTCGAAGAGTGATCGTGACAGCGACGAAAGCGTTGACATCGAGACCACTGAAGATGACCAGGCCAAAGATGTGGTGAGTCTCAATTTTTACAGGTTTAGCGGGTTGTAAAAGAAAAGAAAGAAGAAAAATGGTTTCTTTTTAAATTGAGCCACACATCACATGATATACTTACTTATAACCTACGAGTTGGTTATCCCGGTGCTGTCTCCACTTGAGTATTAACTATTAAAGCCAAAATGCTTCATGCAGAAGATGCGTCGGAACAAGTACTACAACTAAGTACTTACGTAATATGTTATGACGTGAGGCACAACACGAAAAAAAGATTCAGCATTACGCTGTATGCTATAAAACGCTACGACGTAGGCCCATATGAAAATTAAATAAATCTCATCCAAACTAAGAAAGGGAAATTGTGTCCACCATAATATTGTGACGTCCTAGTTAGAAATTTGCCTGCCAATTTTTATTCATACAAAATCCATTGAAAATAATATGTAAATAAAAATTAAAATATGTGGAATCAGAATATCATCTCATACGGTACGGACGGTAGTTTGTTTCACATTTATGGTGTTTTCACGTAAGTATATTTGAAAAATATTTAGGTCCCTCATTCGTTCCATCATATTCGCACTCAAATTCATGGCAATACTCCTCAAAAAATGTTTTAAAAATAGTTTTAGTATTCGAAATAGTCATAAATAAATAATTCCCATAAACATGAGGTACAAACACACACCAATACCTCTACGCCTCGACGTCCTCAGGCAATAGTTAATTGAATGAGCGCATATGACGTAACGGCATATGCACGCTCCCCCGGGACTGCCCGCTCTGCTCGGGTGGCAGTTAATTACACGCTCCAAGGACGGACAATGCGACGGATTTGTTATTGATGATATCCTGGGTAACTACGAGTATACAGGAACATCTTCAGCGTCTGCCTACACTACAGTAGTTGCATTTGTAATCATTTGTTGCAGCTTTAATGAGGATGATTTTTAAACTCTATTTATACAGGGTGTAACCAGAACGCTCGCAAAAACTAAGTGTTATTGTTACTACCTAAACACAATCCAATACCAATAACCATTTGCCTCAATTTGCAGTTTTAGTAATTTAGTATTTTTCAAACCCGCAATGTTTTTTTTATATAGCGTGCAAAACTCGGGTCACTGCCCCGCTTACGACGCGGCATTGACTCCGAGTGACCTACTAACGTAACGTTCGTTGCCCTCTGGCGTCATCAGTCAGATGTTTTATTTGCAATATATCGTAAACTTTTACAAAAGAATAGAAGCTTTTATTTATTTTTTCGCGGTTTTTTTTGGTAACATATCAGTAATCATCAGTACTATCACCTGTCTTCGTTTTTGTTAGCGTTTTGGTTACACCCCGTATGTATACCGCAAGATACCGCAATATAAAAGAATTTTTAAACACTATAAGATTTTAAGTCGAAATAATTTGGATTTGTCCATCTGCCATCTGGCGTTTACATTTCACTTTTTTCTGCTTTTCCGCTTTGCCAACCGACGCTATAAATTAAAACAATGGAATGATAAAGTTCACCTGAAAGTACCTAGGTACCTACCTACTTACTTAGGTTTTTAAGTTTTATTTCGTTAGCTGTCCGAAGTAGGTCAGTTCAAAATGAATCAAAATTGAAAATACTAATTATTTGTTCATGAACACATTTAAATTAAGTATTTTTGTGATGAAACCACAAATTCACGGTTTTAAGATTTTTTCTTTACTTGCGCTGTAAGACCTACCTATCTGTCAAATTTCATGATTCTAGGGCAACGGGAAGTACCCTATAGGTTTTCTTGACAAACACGATAGACGGACAGATGGACAGTCCGGCAGACAGACAGCGAAGTGATCCTATAAGGGTTCCTTTTTCGTTTTGGGGTACGAAATCCTAAAAATAAAAAAATAGGCGTCATCTCAATCTGTTAAAGGTCTACAACTGGACATATGTATGTCTGTTCGTTGTAATTGCAAGGAACACCAATTCCACGATATTAGGTATATGATAATATATCTAGCAACTCCCAGGGACTTAAGATCTATTTAAAAATTAGATGAAAGAGTAAGGTGTATGACCTGTGAAGAGAAACATAGTGAACTCTAAAAACAAACTAAAAGAAACCAATTCAAAAGCATCGCTTATTCAAAGATAAATACTCACTTAAGTAGTTAAGTACCTATACAAAAAAAATTGTTAAATTTCAGCGGCGCAAAATGAAAATCCCCCATTAATTGGAGCACGGAATCCGATCAGTGCTAAATTAAACATTTTCTCTTATTTAAAACCGAAATGAAGTCGATTTGAATTCCGCACGGCAGTAATTACAGAGTTTACGACGTGCAATGTGCTAGCGGCGGCCATTTTGTACAAAATAACGTCTCCAGGGATGTGACAGTTGGAAACTTAAATGGCGAATGTTCGGAACTGAATTTGAATTAATCAATGAATTAATTATTTGTTGGAAGCTAAGGTTGGACGTAACTACAATCGGTATTTTTTGCGTTCCTGTGTAATTTTCGACTGAATTATGTGAAAGAAAAAAGTCGTGATAGTGGTTGAGACGCCCGCCTCCAAATCGGGAAGTCAGAGGTTAGATACTGGGCACGCACGTTTAATTTTCCGGAGTTATATGCGTTGTAAGCAATTAAATATCACTTGCTTTAACGGTGAACATCGTGAGGAAACAAGATAATGATTTCCACGATTTCGTTCACGTGGATTAGGTTGTTACAAAATCCCTAGGATTTTTTTGATTTTTCGAGACCAAAAGTAGGCTACGTTTTTCCCGAGATACAAACGATCTCTGTTAAACTGCCATCGTAATCGGTTGAACGGATGGGCTGTGAAAAGCTAGTAAACAGACATAGACACTTTCGAATTTATAAACAGGTATTACTTAGTATGGTTTATTAAGTTGGGCATGTGAGTTTTCCTTTACGTAGACTTCCAATAAGAAATTTTCAGTAATTCCACGAGCGGGGCGGGTCATCTAGCTAAAATCTAAAAATAAAATAAAAATATCTTTAGTAGGTTTTTATTCCAATACAAGTTAGCCCTTGACTGCAATCTCACCTGGTGGTAAGTGATAATGCAGTCTAAGATGGAAGCGGGCTATAACAGGAGTATGGCAGTATTTATTAAACCCATACACCTTTGGTTTCGACACGGCATCGCATCGCAACGCTAAATCGCTTGAAGACATGGCTTTGCCGGTAGGGTGGTAACTAGCCATAGCCGAAGCCTCCCACCAGACCAGACCACAAATTTCGAAATAATAAAATTCCAAACCCCTGCCGGGAATCGAACCCGGGACCTCCCACTAATAAGACCACAGCGCTTGCCACTGCGCCAGGGAGGTCGTCGAAAACCTTAGGTATTTCATTTCATGCATTTTTTTACCTTTTTAACTCGAGAACCACTAAGTAACTTAAAAAGAGAGTCTAATCGCGGATTACGTCGGGGATGTGATTGGAAAAATTCTCGTCCAACTTTTCAAATTGGATCCAATTCAGCTCCGTTTGGCTTCAATGTCGCCATAATACGACCGCTCCAATACTTGAGGTATTAAATTGCATCTTTGAGAAACGTTTATGTCGTTTTATTTATTTATAAGTAGTGACCCACCACCAGTGGCGGATTTCCAGTCCTGGCCGCCCTAGAACATGTAGTAAGTAGGTACCAGCCGCCCTCTTTTCAGCACTCATCATATTATTTACCAACTTTTATCATAACATCAGTGAATTTTTTATCGCAAGGAATGGCCGCCCTAGGCCCGGGCCTACTGGGCCTTAGGGCAAATCCGCCACTGCCCACCACGGATTCGTACCGCTACAATTTACTGATGAAGAAAATGAGAAGTGCGCTTAGCAAAAGAATCCAAGTACATATGTTTATTGAGGAATTTCCAAACAAATTTCTTTCATACTAACCTTGTGCTGAATCCGGTATGTGAGGAGAGATCGGGTTATGTGGGATGTCTACTCACTAAAACCGTCTCGGTGGCTATCCACAGCCCATACGGGAAGTTTTACGAACATGCGCCGATGCCTCTCTTGTGCGATGCCCAGTGGGCTCATCCGAGGATGTACCTACTCCCCTAGCCTCAGGCACTTTGCACGACAGCTTGCGCCTATACCTTCCTACCTAGGTATATACCTACTTACTAATCTATAAATTTCAAAGTCCTGACTGACTGACTGACTTATATATCAAAGCACAGCCTAAACCACTGATCCTAAAGACATAAAAGTTAGATATATCCAAAACAACCATTCAGATAGCAGGAACCATTTAGCTGGCAGGGGTTTTTTTTTAAAAATACGCAATATTTTTGAAAGACCTATCCAATGCCGACCGGCCAAGTGTGAATCAGGCTCGCACACTGAGGGTTCCGTACTACAGTCGTATTTTTTCGACATTTTGCACGATAATTCAAAAACTATGATGCATAAAAATAAATAAAAATCTGTTTTAGAATGCACAGGTAAAGCCCTTTCAAATGATACCCCACTTGATAATCTTACTTCGAATATTGAAAATACTAATTATTAGTTCACGACCACAATTTTTTTTGGGTGATCTAGCCCCAAATTCACGGTTTTCAGATTTTTCCCCTAAAGCCAGCTATAAGACCCACCTACCTGCCAAATTTCATGATTCCAGGTCAACGGGAAGTACCCTGTAGGTTTCTTGACAGACAGACAACAAACTGATCCTATAAGGGTTCCGTTTTTCCTTTTGAGGTACGGAACCCTAAAAAGTAGGGATGTAGTTTCCAGAAGCTGTAACAATATTTTAAAAACTTATTTATAAGATTCTACGCACATCACGGTCGCAAAAACACGGAGACAATCCAAAAAGAACAACAGGAAAGCGACAACTTCGCAAGGGGTTGGTTAACACCCCGAGCACGTAGATAATGGGTGCTTTGGCAGACGATTCAATTGGACCACTTGATGTCGGTATAAATCACTGTTGTGTGGTAGCTCGGAGGTGTGTGTAGTATAGCACTACACGTATTTTATCGGTCACGTGCCGTTTTAAATGATCAAAGTAAAGTTTTGCCGTCTAGTCTTGAAAGGCAGTAAGGTATTGGTTTTGTTTAGTTGTGTGGTACTTATGTTAGGTTTTAAACTTGGTGCATTACTTCTACTACCTACTATTCTAAAAAAGTTGTGATTTTTCTTATATTTAATAAATAAAATAACTTATATATTTAATCACTGTATTTATTATATTAATTTTTTTAAATTTAATATTTATATTTATATATTATATATAATTATTTTATTTATTAAATTGAATTATTTTTATATTTTAAGTTACAGGGGTTTAAAGATTTTTAAACAAAGCTTTGAGCCAGTGTTGCTTTGAAACTTTGGAGCGCACTATTTGGACTCCTATTCGAGGGTGGTGGATACCTCTAACTTTTTGGAGTTACTTATACTTATGCATTTTAAGCAAAGATATCTTAGATCAACTTAAGCAATTATTTTTCTAACAAACAAGAATCTGTTTAACAGACCGATGATGGGTCATGATGATGATGATGGCGATGAATATAGCACATCAATTGGACAATTGTGTCGTGTAACTCGGTACCGATTACTCGATTATGTACGTGAGCTGGATGTTAACGGGTCTCAGTAACCCGTGTTTGTCTTTAATGTGCATTTTGAGGATTAAGCGATTCGTCTTTGTGATTGGAAGACTTTGTAATCTGGGGTTACTTGGGAATTGTATCTTGAAGTGTGCTAAAGAATCATGTTTAGGGGTCCTTACCTTAAAAGGAAAAAGGGAACCATATAGGATCACTTCGTTCTCTATCTGTCTGTCTGTCTGTCGTATCTATTAAGACAAAGTGAATCAAAACCTATAGGTTACTTCACGTTAACCTAGAATCATGAAATTTGGCAGGTAGCAATGTCTTATAGCGTTATGGCACAAAGAAAAAAATCCGAAAACCGTGAATTTTTGGTTACGATGTCGAGACTAAGCGATATTAGATACTCTGGTGTTTTTTTTTTTTTAAAGAATGTTTAGGTCATCATTTTGATTAAGTGCATGCAATAGCAATTGTGCCCTAATCAAATCAATGTAGCAGTTAGGCTTTTTAAAAACTAAAATCTCTGGATAAGGCTCAACGCGTTGTGGCCTGTGTTCCCGCGCAAGTTTAATATGAGAAGACATTTCAATTATAACTGCCTTTTCTGAACGATGGACATAAAAAGTTATAAGTAAGTAACTAAGTACCTATTAGGACTTCTGAACGATCGCTCAACTGTCCGAGTAAACAACGGGGTGAAGAAGAATCTATTAAAACAATTATGTTTACAAAGCGAAGCGGTGGTGGTCGGTAGTTTTAATTTAGTAAATCGCCGTCGGTTACCTCCGTGTAGGGATGCAAGGCTTATAAAATATCGAATACGAATTAATAATATATCGATCTATTATCATCAAAACTTTTATTCGGTAAGTTTTTTAGGTTTACTTAGGTTTCTGGTGGGAGGCTTCGGCCGTGGCTAGTTACCACCCTACCGGCAAAGCCGTGCCGCCAAGCGATTTAGCGTTCCGGTACGATGCCGTGTAGAAACCAAAGGGGTACGGGTTTAATAAAAACTGCCATATCCCTTCCAGGTTAGCCCGCTATCATCTTAGACTGCATCATCACTTACCATCAGGTGAGATTGCAGTCAAGGGCTAACTTGTATCTGAATAAAAAAAAAAAAAAAAAAAAACTTAAGTAAATAATCAAAAAAATTGGAACTTACACTGGTTGCGTGCCATAGCTTCGCATGAGTCACTAGGGCACGTTCCGTAGTTTAGTCATTGCACTCACCACGGATTATATTACAGACATTAGAGCAGAGACCAATCACTATATATTTTTAAGATCTAGCAGGGCATCAATATTTTTAGACAAAACAAATGTTGCCAATAACAGCAATATATAACAGAAAAATTGATAATTTAGGTTCTAAGCAATGACTACTTAGGTACACTAAAAAGCTTAAAATAAAAAATATATTAAAAAACTGACTTCCAAACCACTACAAAGTAAAAAATAACTTTTGTTTCTACACGTGTATGTGTGTATGAAGTCGGGCGAGCATAATAACAGAAACTAGAAATCAAAGCGTGAAGCTCGTCCGACTTCAACATCCATACGCGTCGTGTAGAAACAAAAGTTATTTTTTATTTTGTAGTGGTTTTAGAAGTCGGCTTTTTATTTAATTGTAATTTTGTTAATTTCGATAATCTTTACGGCTTACGATGTTATTGAGTTTATTCGATATCGGTAATTATGGATATCATAAGCTTCGATATATCGATATTTATCCGTTTTTCGATATCTTGTTGCATCCCTACCTCAGTGTTTGTACGCGCGCCCTAATTTGAACAGGGCACGCGCGGCGCCGATTATTATAATCGCTTTCAAGAGTGCTTAATTCAAGTGCTGTTTTACGTAAGCTCGATAATTTTATTATTTATAATCTGTTACGTAAAATTACTTATTGGTAGTTGTTTCATAAGTATTATTTTTATTGCATAACCCATCTGTTCGTGGTGTTATACAGGGTTAAATAAAAAAAAACCAGAAAGCTCTCGGCACGCAACAATTGTTATCACTAAAACTAACAACTTTTGTCCTACAACTTTTTTTAACTCGATATTTTGTGAAATATCAAATACTTATTTAATATTTTTCCTAGATTCTCTCCTAGAAACCGCCCGTTACGGCGGTTACGCACTCATCCGATCAGAGTCCCTAAAAAATCCTTTTTGTTTTGTATACTAGCTTATGACATAGAATTTCGAAAAGTCGTATAACAAAAGTTATTAGTTTTGATGATAACAATCACGCGCCGAGAGCTTTCTGGTATTTTTTATTTAACCCTTATATGATACATAGAATATATGATGAAAAACCGCCTAAAACAGGAATATAGAACAGCATTCGTGCCTTCCCTATGTCCGAAAAGACAAGAATGCCTTAGTCGTAGAGACTACAGAGTGAGGTATTATATTTTAGGGTTCCGTACCTCAAAAGGAAAAACGAAACCCTTAAAGAATCATTTTGTTGTCTGTCTGTCAAGAAACCTATGGGGTACTTCCTGTTGACATATAATCATAAAATTTGGTAGGTAGATAGGTCTTATAGCACACGTATAGGGAAAAATCCGAAACTGAAAGTATTAAAAAAATAATTAGTATTTTCAACTTTTAAAGTTAGATAACTATACCAAGTGGTGGGGTATAATATGGAAGGGCTTCACGTGTACATTCTAAAACAGATATTTATTTATTTTTATGCATAATAGTTTTTGATTTATCGTGCAAAATGTCGGAAAACATGGAACCCTCGGTGCGCGAGTCCAACTCGCACTTGGCTGTTTTTTATTTTACTAAATAAAAACTTTAAAATACTGTTGACATGTCCGAGTTCTAAGCTCAAAATTCTGGGTTTTCACTTCTCGTCCTGGTTGCCATATTTTGGAGATGGCAACCCTAGTTTTCATTATAAATTAGCCCTTATTTATATTGATAAAATAATGTATTCGTAACAAACCATTAACCTAATAACTTAATGGGCCCGGGCGGCTATATAGCCTGCAGCGGTTTTTAGTTAAGCCGATTTCAATCTACAGTCTAGACTCTAGACCGTCCGGATGGCCTAACGATTTAGATATTTTAAGCCTCTACAATGGGTAGGTATTTGTCTGATCCTAAGTGATTAAACAATCCACCCACCTATCCTATTTTTGCTGTGATAGCCTAGTGGTTAGGACGTCCGTCTTCTAATCGGAGGTCGGGGGTTCGATCCCGGGCACGCACGCACCAACTTTTGGCAGTTATGTACGTTTTAAGTGCTCTAGAGGTGAAGGAAAACATCGTGAGGATGCCTGAGAGTTCTCCATAATGTTCTCAAAGGTGTGTAAAGTCTACCAATCTGCACATGGCCAGCGTGGTAGACTATGGCCAAAACCCTTCTCACTCTGAGAGGAGACCCGTGCTCTGTAGTGAGCCGGTGATGGGTTGATCATGATGATTTTTTAGGGTTCCGTATCTGAGAAAAAAAGGAACCCTTATAGCATTACTTCGTTGTCTGTCTGTCGTGATTCGTGTAGGCAAGGGAATCAAAAATACTTACTTTCTACTTTCTACTTTACTTTACTTTACTTACTAGTATTGTATAAAAGGCGTCGAACTGCAATGATCGGGACCGGTAGTAATCAACGCTTTGGAGGACCCTCGGGTTAATCCCTTCAAAGAAAGGGTTAGGGTTGCCAGGTTATTAATTGTTTAATCGCTGATAATCGCTTGCATTCAAAGCTTATTAGTTACAACCTACTTAAATGAAAACATTTACCATTTACTTAGGTTCTCAAAAGTTAAACACAATACTAGGCAGAAAATAATGTACATCGACATTTAAAAGGAGATAGCGGATTTGTAGAGAATTTTCTCTGTCGTTGAGGCCGACAAAACGTCTTATAATATAGGTATGAGTAACAGAGACAACGCTCTACAAAGCCGAAATGTCATTCTAAAGGCCGATGTACATTATTTTCTGCCGTGTACTGTACATACATCTTTTTTTAAAATCTTTTATTAACAGACTGTAAGTATTTTAGCGTTTAAACTACCGTGAGTGAGAGTCAAAACTGCGGCACGTGCGCGAACGGACTCCCTTGAAAAAGGACCCCGTATGGGTTCGAAACTAGTCGGGCTAACGTCGACTACACACGTGAGTAAAGCCGGCATATTATTTAGGCTGTAGGTACATTTTATTAATCATAAATTTTAAATATTCTTTCCATACAAATAGTTTCATTGCATTTAAAAAAAATCTGTGACCCGAGCATGGATGTGTGTAACTTAATATGAATTTTGTTGAATATGGGGACAATAATTTTGGGGGCGCGCAGATTAGAAAATGAAAAAAAAAGTTGTGCAAACTGTACCGTGTGTCATATTGAATAAAGCGGCTTGTTCTGAGGATCTCAATTTTTTTTATATTTATAAAATTAATAGTTTTAAAGTTTATGGAAATAAGTAGATGACAATTTGACCATTCCCCCTTATCTCCGAATCTACTGAGACAAATTCTTAAAAAGTACAGAAAATAGTCCTTTACAATGGTTTTTACGGTCTCAAAATGACATGGTATAAGTATAACTCTCCATATTGTGCGTACAAACTTACATATTCACCATACGGAACCCTCTGCACGCAAGATCAACTCGCACTTGTCCAGTTTTTAGGGTTTTAAAGTTCGCAAAATGTCCAAAAATAAGTCCCGCAAATTGCTAATGCGCATGACCGCCATTTTAGTGACGTCAGCACTAGACTGAAGTTTCGAGCTGATGGTATATTTTGACTTAAATATTATACCTACGTCAAATGACGTCATTTCGATGTTAATGAGACATGGTTCCAGCGTAATAGCAATTTGCGGAACTTATCCATACTAATATTATAAGTGCGAAAGTGTGTCTGTCTGTCTGTCTGCTAGCCTTCGCGGCCCATCCGTTCAACCGATTTTGACGAAATTTGGTACAGATATAGCTTGCATCCCGGGGAACGACATAGGCTACTTTTTATCCCGGGAATACAAAGAGTTCCCACGGGATTTTTAAAAACCTAAATCCGTGCGCCTAAACCTAAAGTCGCGGGCATCATCTAGAACCTACCTACCTAATAATTATTTCATCTTTATAGATATCTTTGGTTAGAAATGCCGAGGTGGCATTTAGTTTTTATTTATGTTGGTATCCACCTCATTCCGATGACATTTCGCCCTGTTTTTATTGGATGCGTCGTGTGCGGAACATTAATTCAGCCATTCAAACTATAATGATCTTTTCGGTGGAGGGACAGTGCGTAAATGTGAAAAATACACCCATCCCATACCTACTAATAATATTAGGTATAACAGCCACATAACAGCCGTACTCAGAGTAGCTAATCGTTACTTAAGATTGAGTTAAAACGAGACATATTCATGTGAGAGATATAGCTCTGTCTCGTTTTAACTAAACTTAAGTAACGATTACCTAAACGACTCTGAGTGCGGCAGTAAGTCCCACAAATTGCTATTGCGCTGGAACCATGTCCCATTAGCATCGAAATGACGTCATTTTGACGTCAGCCGAAATAAAAATATACCATCAGCTCGAAACTTCAGTCTAGTGTTGACGTCACTAAATGGCGGCCACGCGAATTAGCAATTTGCGGGACTTATACAGTACGCGACAGAAAGTAATGTCCATCGGCTTTTAGAATGACAATTCGGCTTTGTAGAGCTTTGTCTCTGTCACTCATCACGGCATACCTACCTATGGGCTATGTGACGTTTTGTCGGTCTCAATGACAGAGGCAGTGCTCTACAAAACAGCTATCTCTTTCCAAAGGTCGATGTAAGTATGTACATTATTTTCTGCCGTAAACTGTAGGTAAAGTGTATTTTAGCTGCTAACACTTGAAATTATTATAACCCAGTTGTTCTCAAACCTAATATAATGTCATTTATATTTTTAATGGTATTTGTTTTTTGCATTTGCAAAGCTGAATTGCCCATAGCTATATTCTTTCCACGGAAAGAAGTTAGTATGGCGCTCTCTAAGTTACCTAATCCCATACAAATGATAAAGGCAAAAATCTCAGTGTCTGCTAGCCATTTTGAGGCACCAACCAAAGTTGAATTTCGAATGTTTTTTGAAAACATCTTCGAATTGAATTTCGAAAGTTTTTGATAATATTTTTGTGTTTGGTTGGTGGCTCAAAATGGTTAGCGCCCACAGTGATTTTTGTCTCTATCATTTGTATGGGTTTACGTAACAGAGAGAGCGCTATACTAACTTCTTTCCGCGTTTAGAGTATAGGTAGGTATAGTCCGCAACAGGTGGAGATGGCAATCGGGGTATGAGGCGGGGGACGCCCCGCACACCCGCACGTCACCCGCGCTCGGCCGCACTGGGTTAGCACGGGGGTTGTGTGGGTGTATGTGCGGAGCGTTCCCTCCCCGATTGCTATCTCGAGCTGTCGCGTACTATACCTTCTTATAAAACAATACAATAGGTACAGTACGCGCGGCGAGAGTTTGGCTTTGACCGTTATTGCGCAGAAATCAGAAATTGGGTATCAACGGGCAATTAGTGGGGTGCGGGGCGGGTGTGTAGGCGCACGCGGTGCTCTGATTGGCGCTCCACTGCTCCAGTCGTTCCCTGCCTCTGTTTGTACAATCACGTTCACAAGTGAATTGCTATTTTCGTTAATTGTTTATTATATAAGAATCTGAATAGCACTGCTGCTAAGACTTTTTTTAATGTTAACTTTTGTATTTAATAATTATTTTAAGTTTTCTTTTGTTTGTATGTACCAATTTTACATGTATCTTGGAATAAATAATTTTATTAAAAAACAATTATTTAGAATTTTCATCGCTGTCTCTGTAAACTTTAAAAGGAAATAAACATTTTATATAAGTAAAATAACTATCAATAGTTTTAATAAATGAAGAAGTTTATCTATTTCGTATTATTTTCTAGCATTATTACCACTGTACATGAATTTTGACCCACTCAAATATCCAACCTGGTACATAAAAAAGGAAAAGTATTGTGTGCGTGACAGTACCCATGCGCAGTAATCCCCTCCACCCGAAGGTCAAAGCCAAACTCTCGCCGCGCGATCTGTACTTCGCTGTTGCATCCAGAAACAAAACTGTTGAAAGTATTCGTTATCTCGTATGGTTATCTCCACAAATAAATCGCGTGCTTCGTCCAATAATTACGGAACTTGTGAGTTAATATGGATTTATTTATTGATTGAATAAAGAGTTGGTTGTGCGACACTGGACACGACGTCGCTCGTCTAAATAATTACACGGAGCGGGTGTTGAATAGTTTATGAGATTACTGTAGAATTAAAATACACGTAGAGCAGGCGTATCGTTTTTTAACTGACTCCAAATAAAGGACCCATACCTATTTTTATCAATTACAAGCTAGCCCTTGACTGCAATAGGGTCATAACTAAAAAACAACCACGGCCTAAGCCTCTCACCAGACCAAACAAACAGTTTTTTTAATCATATTGCCCCTGCTGGGAATTGAACTCTGTTCAGACTGTTTCATACCTCCCACTGATAAGACGGCTACAGCGCGGTTCATTAGCAAGTCATCCCATTTGCAACTCGGCCAATTCGCAGCTCGTCCCATTCACATTTTGTCCCATTCGCAGCTCGTCCTGTTCGCGTCTCGTCCCATTCGCAGCTCGTCCCATTAGTATCTCGTTCTATTCAGATTTATAACGAGACAGATTTATCTAGAGATTGTGCATGGCTCAAATCTGAGCTAAGTCCTGGCACAGGTGCGCTTCACAGAGTAGGTACCTAGGTACATTTAAATATTATAATTTTTATTATGAAGTGCTCCCGATAATTTATCTGTACATTATGTCATGTGTTTCTATCTAAACACAAATATTTTTATCATTATTTTCTATGATATCTCTTTTCTTTTTTACCAGTCCATTGTATTTGAGTAGGTAGGTGTACACCCACCTTATACCTTTCCCACCTTCCTTTTTGACTAGCAGATAAGGTAGGTACTCAAGCCTTAAGGTCTTGTTTTGTACCTCATTGGTTGTTGAACCAAAGTTGTTTTAAAAACTTTATTGTTGAACTCAACAATAAAGTTTAAAAAAAAGTACCACAAGATTAGTAGTAATAGGTAAACTTGAACACTCCTTTACCACGGTCCACGACCTTATACATTTTTCTAGTGTCACTTCTGTTAGCTTAACAAGTCTGGCTGTAACTCGATGGCTTTTAAAATTAAACAACAATAATTACTGCGAGCTTTGTCTGTTACGTCACTATCTGTAAAAGCTTAACGCAAACCAGTGGATCTCAAACTTTGTATCTTTTATAATATCTTTTATACAAAATTCTGGTTGTGGTGTTTTGTTTAATTTGTGGTAAATTGTAATTTTACTCGTAATAAATTAATGTAATTATGATAATTAATTGCGCAAACTTCCTTGTCATACAAATAATTCTTTACACACCTAGATGAATATAATGGTAGATAAAAAGTAAAATTATACCATTTTCAGTTACAATAGAAATTACCAACATAAATCCCTCTTTTTCAGCCAGTCCCATCATTTTCTGAGCTTCAGCTATATCTAACAGCAAATAAACATGATAATATATCTAATAGAAATTGGTACCGATTCGGTTGTGTCATAAATCTAAACTAAATTGACAGGTCTAAATATAGTGCTATCCTGTTCAATAACGTGCTAATTCCTGAAAAGAATATCATTAATTTTTAGACCTGTCAATTTCATTTTGCTTAGGTACTACTTTTGCTTTTGCTTTACTGTTAATTGTTTTCAACAGAGTTGGGTAGCATTGGCTGCCTCAGAATAATATCATAATATTTAGATTACCCAACCAAGGGATGACTCTTTGGAGAGCTCTGTAAATGACGGTGATTGCTTTCAAGTTATTAGTTAAGTGATAGGCGATACACAACATCGGGAGTTATTACGGTAATCGTCGGTTCGTGTCAAATCTGATATCGCGGAATCGGATCGCTCTCGTGACGGTAATCGAACTACACACGACCTTTTAACACGACAGTGCTTTTGCTAGTTTTATTTTTTATCTCTTTTTAATTATTTTACCGTTGTTTTTATGTTTTATGTAGATAACTACCTACTTAATTTAATTTAAAAAGATCATCAAACTTTTCTATCAAAAAAAAGAAGAAAACCGAACTTTGACTTGTCAGTAAACACCCTTTTTCAGTGTCGGTTAGCATTTTTGTCGGTAATCAAGTGTTCTCAAGAAACGATAGAAAATTTATTTAATTCTTGTATTATTTTACTTTTGTCCTATACCTACTCGTAAGTCGTACGGCGTACCTACCTACATTACAACTACTTCCACTTCTTTTACCACTTCTTTTCACTGCAATAAGGCTTGAGAAGAGCTGAAGTGATCCATTATGAAATCAAAAATCTTAATCTTTACGATTAATCGTTACAGTTCTTGCAATCCACGAAGGCGAGTGAACGTTACTTGTGGCTACGTCGTTACATACAAGGGCATTGCGTAGGTAAGTATGTGTACTGTGTGGACCAATCAGCCGCGAGCAAGCGCTCACAAACGCACACATTTAGTGTACCTACCTTACTTATACCGATACTGAGCCACTCGCCATCGTGAAATGCAAGAACTATAACTTTATATAATATATTACTTATTTACAGAGATGTTCCTGGCCTTGTCGCTCTGCACCTACCCCTCGTCCAGACGATTGTTGGAGCGGACTCGTTCCGAAAATCGAGAGGGAAGAAGATCGGGAACCCTGGCGACTGCCTGACCTTCGCCCTCCGTTGCACTACATGCATGATCGCGGTAAGGATCTGTGAAAGGTTGTAATGTTGTCTTATATCTTCTAGCACATTTTTTTACAGTGCGACAAGGCTATCTTGGCGCGTGGCGAAAATCGGAACTAACATAGCCGTCAAGTGTCCCCTTTGTTCTTGTTTGAATATTCTAAGCCTTAGTGCAAAATCTGACTATGCTGGGCTTTCCTGTGTGAGGTCACCATTCCAGCATTTTGGGAGCCCAACGTCAATCAGTTTTTCTTTCTATGTGCCCAGCCCATTGCCACTTCAGCTTTGCAACCCTTAGCTATGTCAGTTCTTCTAAATGGGTCTCCCCGTTTCCGATATGTTCACATAAATAGATTCCGAGTATAACTATTTCTAAGACCCACTGAATGACTAGGTTTTCGAAGACTTTTCAGACACCGATCATTTTACAGAGGTGCTTGAATGGTTTTTCCACTTTCATTAGCGTCATAGCTCTATATTCCTTGTCGGGCCTTGGCTTGTTCAAGCTTCTATAGACCACCAACAGAAAAGATTTAGTTTTATTTTTTGTCTCTAAGGCTTTCTCTAAATTAAAATCTCATACCTACTTCAAAGCAGCCCTCATTAAAAATCTTCCAGAACTAAAGCATTTTGAAATTCCTATCCGCAATTCTACAAAACGATCCATGTCACACATGATATTGATTTTCTCAAACATAAACACCGTATCGTTTTAAATTATGTAATCATGTTTACTGGTGAGGCGTTCCTAATTGCTCGTTACATTCGACACCGCAATTAAATGCGGATTAGGCACCTAGGTGATGGGTCGATGGAGTTCGAGTGCCATTGAATGCTGGAGCCCTTTTAATTATGCGAATGTCGAACACAGTAGCGATGTTTGTTGATATTATAAATCGGTACCTTTTGAAGTATCTAGTCATAACATCGTCTAAAAGTATCCCACTTCTTGGTATATTATGTATATGTATCGGTAACTTTCTATTTTATTAATTATTGTGTCCAAGATTTACTTAATTAATATCGATTTCTGAATAAAATTATTTACATAACAGTCTGATAGAGGATAATCAAAGAAACTTCGCCGGTTCCTTTGATTGTATTAAAATAAATTGGAATAAGCTAAAAAGAAAATTAATAAAATAAAGTTTGAGTCTCTGATTTTCATTTTCAGAGCGGGACAGTTGCGCTGCGTGTGTTGCACCTTTGCCACTACTACCGCCACCTGCATCGGCGCCGCATTAGCTTTAAGGGGCACACGTCCATGATAGGGCACATCAGCTAAATAACGCAAGAAGCAATCGGTAGATGGCGATGTAAATATGTACATGTTTGACATTGTTTGACATTTCATAATGTTGCCCGCTTATCACCAAATAACTTTTAAATAATAATAGTGAAATTTAATATCGTTACGTTACTAAACTAGTCAGAATAACTTATAGTCGTGTAGAATATATTTTGTAGATATTATTATAGAATAACTTAATGGAATAAATAATCAAAGCAATGGAAATGAATTTAATTCATGGCAATTATAATGTTTCACTATAATTTTTAATGTGTTTTTTTTTCAAATTAGCTATGTCGAAAACGTACGTTTAAGAAACAACAGAAATTGTAAATAGCGTATAAATACTTACCTATAATGTTTTAAAGATCAAAATGCATACAAAGATTATAGTTTCAAAGTGCATAAGAATGGTGTACTTATTTAGTTCGTCGTATAAATAATAAATATATTATGTAGAAAAAGAAACGTGTGAATTTGGATTAGATTTTCTGAGTACCTAATAAAATTAATATAATTTCGATCTTCAATACATATCATACTTGTGTACTTTGTAGTGTATTATAAATAGAAATTTAATCATAGAACTTATGAAATGTTTGTATTTATTTTAGATGTACCTAATTAATTAGCAGCACAACATTAAGCATAATATTAAAGACAATTATTAAAGAGATTGATTTGTTTTCTTGGCTTCCACCTTTTACTAAAATAGCGGCCCTATCATGGCCCTATCCCAAGGTTTATCCTCGGTCTATACCGAGGCCCTATGGCCACCATTTTTGAATCAAGCTTGTAGGTGTCAAAAGGTGCGTAAGCCCCGCACCACTATATATGCAGTCTGTGTTACACACACACCGTACAAATTTGTCTTCACTTTTTTGTTTATCTGGAGTTTTATAATAGGTATCGTTGTAAAATACCAACTAAGATATGATTTTGTTCATCTACCCAGTTTTTCAGTAATCCTGATTTTCAATAATTACTGTCTGATTCTGAAAGTTACAAAATGTACGTTTCTACTAAGGGTGTCATTTTTATAAAAATACTAGTTAAATGCTGTCCGCATTGATTTAGGTTTTTGAACATACCGGAACTCTATGATTTCCAATGTAAGGATTGAAAATGAAGCAAAGGCTACTAAGGCTAGAGGTATAATGCTAAGAGTGCATTCCAAAGACCGACAAAAGTCCACAGACAGGGCAAGCTACTTCACCAAATTTCCAAACCACCAACCAACAACTTTCCAAATTACGTAGGTACCAAATTTTGTCAAAATTGGTGGATAGATAGATAGGCTTTTAAAACCCCGAAGGAACTTAATTTGTACTTTACTTAGTTTGTACCAGATTTTATTGAAATCAGTTCAACAGATAAAATTATATTAGTAACTAATAGACAGACTGACACAATAGCATTTATATTGTTAGTATGGTTAAAAAACAGCAGTCTTTTAAAAAATAGCAGCTATTTTAATCATAGTTCTTTTATTCAAATATTTTTTGAGTTTTATTTCGAATGCTAAGTCCGTCTATCTGTACGTCAAAAAAAACAATTATTGTTTTAGTTATTCGCTTGGATGGTTATCGAGTAAAAAATTATTACGATATGTTGGTGAAATAATATTATGTAACGTGTAACGTTATAGGCACATTAAAAGCATTCTCTATGGTCATTTTTACGTCTGGCAATACAAAAACTGTCAACTTTCAACAACTGTCAAGTTTGTTGTCTATGTCTTTTCCTGAATAAAATTTCTTTTGAGAGGTTGGTTTTGAAATGATTGAAATCTATTTTAATCTTAAAATAATATTGAATTTATAAAGAAACATGTCTGTGAAATGTGTAATACCAGTGTCCGCTGTATTGCGTTGTGTATATTTCGGTGTTTCTTGTGAGATTTACCCGCGAGGAAGTTGATAACCTACGATGATTTCGTGACTTAAAATTGGCTCTGTGTTTCAGTAACAAAAATGGGTCGTTATTCTCGAGAGCCGGATAACCCTGCCAAATCATGCAAGGCGCGTGGATCGAATCTCCGCGTTCACTTCAAGGTAACTACTGTTTGTTGTTATTATCCCTAACCTAAACTATCAATATCAGACATTGCACCGCACAATCCACATGGACAATTTAGGTTTTCTTGTCACCATAAGTGTAAAAAAGAGGACTGAACGTTGTATGAATCGCGTGGTATTTACTTAGGATACAAACAACGAACATTTGTCTTGCAAAGAAATAATAACACCTTTGTGAGGTTACTTTATCTAAAACTTGAAAGTATTTCAGGTAAGATCAAAATAATATGCATTATGCTACCCTACCATATTATTATGTAGCAAATAACACAATACACATAATGTTTAAGATAGCTTGAAAGTATTTCGGGTAAGATCAAAATAATATGCATTATGCTACCCTACCATAATTTATGTAGCAAATAACACAATACACATAATGTTTAAGATAGCTTGAAAGTATTTCGGGTAAGATCAAAATAATATGCATTATGCTACCCTACCATATTATTATGTAGCAAATAACACAATACACATAATGTTTAAGATAGGAAGTATTTGGAGGTACAGGCAGTTGTAGTTTAGACTATGATATTGAAATGATACATCAGAGATTGTGCTTCGGTTGGCTATTGTATCTTGGTTTCTTCAAACTGAGATTCTGGGTTCTTTGTATACCTACTTTAGTTTTCCTTTTGCTTAAAAGATAAACAAATCAAAGAAACCTTATCGGAGAAATGAGTAAGCAATGCGATTTGACCAGTGCATTAAACTTTCTGGAGTGAAGTTCTTCACACATATTATGATTTTATTGTCTGGTAGTGGTGAGTCTCCTATTTGAGTGGTCCGAGGTTAGCCTATCTCAGGCACACACCTTGTCTTAACAGTGATAGAAAACATTGTGAGGAAACCTGCATGCTGAGAGTTTTTGCTCTCAACATGCTCCAACATTTTCTCAAAGGTGTGTCGTCTGCTGATTTGTACTTGGCCAGTGTAATGAACGATGACCTAACCCTTCTCATCCTGAGAGGAGACCCATTCTCAGAACCGCAATGTGTTAAGGTGATGAATTAAATATTTAATTTAATGAAAGAGTAAGTGTTAATAAGGGCAAGGTAGGAGGGTACCAGAGGGTGAGGAAGGTCACCTATGCGATGGACCAACCAAATTAAGTCCTTTATGGGTGGTTCCGTGCACAAATGCAACAGACTATCGGCCAGCAGGGAGAAGTGGTCTTGAGGCATATAACTTCGCCCCCAAAAATTGCACTTCGTGATGACCACGACCACTGCCAAGAGTGTCACGAATATGAAGAAGTGTTAATTTCATTTCACTCTATTTCAGAACACATATGAAACAGCGATGGCAATAAAAAAGCTGCCGCTCCGCAGGGCTGTCCGTTACCTTAAGAATGTAGTAGACAAGAAAGAATGCATACCATTCCGTCGCTTCAACGGAGGCGTAGGCAGATGCGCACAGGTAAGTCTGCTAACCTTATTATAATAGTTATAATTCAGAATCAGTACCCTTATTATGTCTGTCAGTCTGCCAATCCGCACTTGGCCAGCGTGGTAGACTATGGCCAAAAACCCTTCTCACTCTGAGAGGAGACCTGTGCTCTGTAGTGAGCCGGTGATGGGTTGATCATGATGATGATAACACTTATTATAAACTAGCGAATGCCCGCGATTTCGTCCTCATGGATTTGGGTTTTTAAAAATCCAGTGGGACTTTGATTTTCCGGGATAAAAGTAGCCTGTGTCACTCCAGGTCTTTATCTATCCCCATGCAAAAAATCACGTCAATCTGTTCTACCATTGCGACGTGATTGAAGGACAAACCAACACTTTCGCATCACTACCCATATTATAAATGTGAAAGTGTGTTTGTTTGTTGGCTTATTGGTTTGTTGGTTTGTCCTTCAATCACGTCGCAACAGAGCAACGGATTAACGTAATTTTTTGCATGGGCATAGTTAGATACCTGGAGAGTGACATAGGCTACTTTTTATCCCGGAAAATGAAGAAGTTCCCACAGGTAAACTGCCGCGTACGAAGTCGCAGGTATTAGCTAGTTTATAAATAAGGGTACTTCTGGATGAATGGACTTCTGGAGGGATTCTGAATTATAACTACGAAAATTGCCTTTATGCTTGGCGGTGTATACCTATTATACAACTTGTTTTCTAAAGGCAAATAGTAAAAGTGACAAGCTTACCAAAGGCTAATCTTATTATTAGTTATCCTATAATAATTTTGTTACTTACAGTTAAAAGAAGAAATAAATCAATTTGTTTAAAACTAAACAGCTGATCAGAGCTGATCGTGGAAATTAGAACATAAAGGACCAATTGAATTTTGAATGTTTGTTATTTGGTACTACTGCTACTTACCTCATGTTATACGATTTATCAAACACACTGTATAAACATAATATAATTTAAAAAAAAAACTTATTTGTATGGTTTTTACTTTTTAGTAACTTAACTATTCTATCTTAACTATTTTAGTTTAGAGTTTCAAAAATCCTATTTTCTTTTATTATATTCCAGGCCAAACAGTTTGGCACCACACAGGGTCGGTGGCCCAAGAAATCTGCAGAGTTCCTGCTGCAACTGCTGAGGAATGCTGAATCCAACGCTGACTACAAAGGCCTGGATGTTGACAGGCTTGTCATTGATCACATACAGGTAAAAACCGGCCAAGTGCGAGTAAGACTCGCGCATGAGTCGCATTTTTTCGACTTTTTGCACGATAAATCAAAAACTGTTATGCATAAAAATAAGTAAAAATCTGTTTTAGAATGCACAGGTGAAGCCCTTTCATATGATACCTCACTTGATGTAGTTATCTTCGAAAACTGAAAATACTAATTATTAGTTTATGACCACAATTAAATTTTTTTTTGTGTGATGTAACCACAAATTCACGGTTTTCAGATTTTCCCCTAATGCCAGCTATAAGACCCACCTACCTGCCAAATTTCATGATTCTAGGTCAACGGGAAGTAAGGTAGGTTTCTTGACAGACAGACAACAAAGTGATCCTACAAGGGTTCCATTTTTCCTTTTGAGGTATGGAACCCTAAAAATCGGGCAAGATTCAAGTTCGACTCAAACTCACATAATGAAGGATTCCGTACCATCTGCATCATATAAGTCCCGCAAATTGCTAATGTGCGTGGCCGCCATTTTAGTAACGTCAACACTAGACTGAAGTTTCGAGCTGATATTGCGTATGATTTTCCTAGGATATAGGTTTTTAATCTTATGGAAACTTTGATTTTGTGGGATAACAGATTTAGATTTTTTGTGTATTATGTTGCCTTTATGCTTGGCAGTGTATACTTTCATTATACAACTTGTTTTCTAAAGGCAAACAGTAAAAGTGACAAGTTTTTCTTAAGGATAACTATTTTATTTATAGTAATCCTAAAATTTTTTTGTTACTTACATTTATAATTTACTAGCTTATGCTCGCGACTTCGTCCGCGTGGACTACACAAATTTCAACCCCTAATTCACCTCCTAAGGGGTTGAATTTTCAAAAATCCTTTCTTAGCGGATGCCTACGTCATAATAGCTATCTGCATGTCAAATTTCAGCTCGATCCGTCCAGTAGTTTGAGCTGTGCGTTGATAGATCAGTTAGTCGGTCAGTCAAGTCACCTTTTCCTTTTACATATTTAAGATTTTTGATTCTAACTTGATGAAAAGGTAACGGACAGACAGACACACATTTACGCATTTATCATAATACTAGCGACCCGCCCCGGCTTCGCATGGGTGCAACGTAGATACTAATGTTGTGTCATTGCCTCGGAAACTGTCAAATGAGAGGATTTTTTCCCGACCAGCACATTACTTCAACTTCTCTAGGGATCTCTAATTTTATGAGAATTAAACTATAGCTATAAACCTTCCTCTTGAATCACTATCTATTGGTGAAAACCGCATTAAAATCTGTTGCGTAGTTTAAAAGATCTACGCGTTCATACATACATACATACAGACGCGAGAAGCGACTTTATTTTATACTACTATGTAGAGATACAGACAGTTTAACAGAAAAATCATGTGGTCATTTTAGTTCACCCACTTTGTTCGGCAGGTGAACCGCGCGCCCTGCCTGCGCAGACGCACGTACCGCGCGCACGGCCGCATCAACCCCTACATGTCGTCCCCCTGCCACATCGAGGTGTGCCTCAGCGAGCGCGAGGACGCGGTGGCGCGCGCCGCGCCCGCCGACGACGCGCCCGCCAAGAAGAAGCTCTCCAAGAAGAAGCTGGCGCGCCAGAAGGAGAAGATGATGAGGGAGTAGGACTAGGGGTTAATAAATGACTTGCAACAAATGACGAGTTTTATTCCTATTTAGTTTCCTTTAGGCTTAGTACGGGTTTACTTTTGGACAACGTGATAGAGTAGTAAATTAAGTTAATTTTTAGGGTTTCATAGCTCAAAAGGAAAAAAAGAACCCTTATCCTTATAGGATCACTTCGTTGTCTGTCTGTTTGTTGCGTCTCGTTTTTGGAAGCGCATGTAGGCGCGTATAGGCGCGCCTTTTGGCACACGCTCAACTCGTACGAGCGTTGGACGTGCTTCTAAGCTCGTATAAGCGAGAGACACCTCCCCGCAACACCACCGGTTTGAGTGAACAGCCGAAATATGCCCGTATACGCGAGTCCGGTTTTTTGAAGCGCGTAATGTAGCGCGCGTGTAAGCGCGTATGCTGAAACGACCGTATACGCGCAAAAAAATACGCTAGTCTGAAACCGCCCTTACCTACTTAGGTAGTTATTAGGAATAAATATAATATATTTTTGCTTTACTATCAAGTCCTTTTTATAACAACTAATATTGCTTGCGATGAGACCTACAGGAGGAGTACGACTATGACTATAGATATCTTCTTCGTGACGATAACGCTTTATGCTCGCTCTTCAATTTGTACACTTCCTCGCGGAGTTCAGTTAGGTTTTTCTCCAAGTAATAGTTTTCTTCCGCTACTCTTTCCGCGTTGTTACTCGCCTCTGTGCGTTTCAGTTTCGACAACATGATTTCATACTTCAGCAATTCGTTTTTACGATGCAATGCTATTAATTCGTCGTAGGCGCAAGACATTTTTTTTTGTAGTTTATCAAAATAAAAGTCCAGCAGTCGATTTTTGAATCTGATTTCTTTCACAGGTCACTTTTTAATCAATAATTTATTCTTGCACTGCTTCTGTAATAGACAGACAGTACCTGTAACATTTAAGTTTGTAATTATTGTTGAAAACATCGTATCTCATTTTTCTTAACTTTACAGGAGAGTGCGTCAAATATTTAAAAAAATCTTATTAATTTCTGTTAAGCTCTAACGCCATCATCATTATCATCATGATCAACCCATCGCCGGCTCACTACAGCACGGGTCTTCTCATGAGAAGGGTTTTGGCCATAGTCTACCACGCTGGCCAAGTGCGGATTGGCAGACTTCACACACCTTTGAGAACATTATGAAGAACTCTCAGGCATGCAGGTTTCCTCACGATGTTTTCCTTCACCGTTAAAGCAAGTGATATTTTAATTAGGTACTTAAAAACGCACTGTATAACTCCGAAAGGTTAGAGGTGCGTGCACGGGATCGAACCCCCGACCTCCGATTGGAAGGTGGACGTCCTAACCACTAGGCTACCACGGCTTTCTAACGCCATACAATCTTAAAAATGTTTAGTCATCATTTTTGCAGTTCATTAATAGAATCTCTTAAAAAGTTAGCTTTGTCAGTAGCCTCTTTCAACTGTCTTCTTAATTTGGAGTTCTTTTCATACAATTCAATCGCTCTGGACATTTCCTGATGCTTCTTAGTTGTGGTATCGTACAACTCTTCACATAGTTTGCGGTTGTCTGCCAACACGCTGTTTATATTGAACAATACACTGGAGCTTTGTTGGGGTTTCACATTTTTCGGGATTGGTTGTGTCATCACAATTTTATAATACTAGAATTTTTCCTATGGAAGTTTGCATCATTGTTTTCACAACCTAAAAATTTTGATTTGACATAATGATTGACGCTTTGAGTAGGTACCTAACTTGGATGAATGATTACCCTAATTATTAATTATAAGTTAATTATCATTATGGTAGATAATTTATGGTAATTTCAGAGAGACGTCTTAAAAAAAGTATGGATTGTACTTAAGCATAAGTCCCGCAACTTGCTATTGTGCGTGGCCGCCATTTTACTGACGTCAACATCAGACTTAAGTTTCAAGCTGATAGTATATTTTTATTTAAATATACCTCCGTCAAATGACGTCATTTCGATGATAATGAGACATGGTTCCAGCGCAATAGCAATTTGCGGGACTTATACCTAGTTAGTCATTTTCAGCCTAGATAAGTATCTATCTTCCCTGGCTAGAAGAATTTAATTTTTATTAAATCACGGTGAAGGATAACATCACGAGAAAACTAGCATGCCTGAGATTTCTCCATGTTCTCAAAATGTGAAGTCTGCCAATCTGCACTTGGTCAGAGAGGTGGATGGCAAACCCTTCTCTCTCTGAGCGATCCGTGCTCAGTAGTGAGCGGGCGATGCGTTGATGATTATGATGATAGTACCTAATCATCATTACTGCGATCCACTGCACCAGGGAGGTCGTCAAAAATCCAGTAGGTAATCGAATGAAATCAGAATCGTTTCCAAGATTAGCCCACAGGTATAGTCCGCGACAGGTTCAGATGGCAATCGTGGTATGAGACGGGGGGACGCTCTGCACACTCGCATGTCACCCGCACGGGGTTAGCGCGGGGGCTGTGCGTGTGGGCGGGGTGTTTCCCCCCCCCCGATTGCCATTTCGAACTGTCGCGCACTATAGGTAATTGAACAAGGCGGAAGCGTTCCCGCCAAGCTACTAGTAGTAGCTTGATCAACAAACATTAGTGCTCCAGTGGTCTTCACAGAAGCACGCATGTCGTGCGTCCGCGCCGCAGCCCTGCTATGCGCGTGCGCGCTCGCCGCCAACATCGTCGCGTGCGCACCCGCGCCGCCTAGACGAGCAGATAACAAAGGTTAGTTCATCATCGTCATGATCAGCCCATCGCCGGCTCACTACAAAGCACGGGACTCCTCTCAGATTGAGAACTCTTCTCACTCTGAGAGACCTGTACTCTGTAGTAAGCCGGCGAAGGGTTGATGATCATGATGAAATAAACGGAAAATCCATATATACCATAAATAAAAATTAAATCAGCAGGTAAGTACCCTTATAATAAATGCGAAAGTGTGTATGTTTGTTGGTTTCTCCTTCAATTACGTCGCAACGGAGCAACGGATTGACGTTTTTTGCGTGGATATAGTTAAAGACCTGGAGAGTGACATAGGCTACTTTTTACCCTGGGAAACCAAAGAGTTCCTACGGAATTTTTAAAAACCTAAATCCACGCATACGAAGTCGCTGGCATCAACTAGTTACATTCTATAAATAGCGGAACTTGGAATACTAACCAAACAATTGAAAGCGTAAGTAGTGAGTACACTTAAATCTGGTTCAAGTCCCTCCACGGCGTTACGTACATGGATCATTGACACCGAAACCGTTGCGGCGCGGCGCCTTTGATCGAGATGACCCACATCACGACTCTCAGACGACTCGAGAGTCCCAACTCCCACCTTATACGTGGGAACGAACCCTATTTTAAACATAAGCTATTTAGAGCCTCAATAGCTCAACGGTTGAGGAGTGGACTGAATTCAGGTTGCCGGTTCAAACCTCACTCGTTGCACTATTGTCGTACCTACTCCTAGCACAAACTTTTCGCTTATTTGGAGGGGAAAGAGGAATATTAGTCATAATTAACAAGGCGAAATGTTCTTTAAAAAAAAAAAACTAAACATATTTTTTTTGGCTGTGAACTCTCAGATCGTATAAGGAATTTTATATGTATATAAATATAAAAAGAAAAGCTGACTAAATGACTGATCTATCAACGCGCAGCTCAAACAACTACTTACTGGATGAATTGCGCTGAAATTTGGAATGCAGTTATGACTGACATCCGCTAAGAAAAGATTTTTGAAAATTCAACCCCTAAGTGGGTTGCCGGAAAGCGCAGCGTTGGAAGACCCCCACAGGTGGACGGTACACAAATTTCAAACCTCTATTTTACCCCCTTCATCTTCATCCTCATCATCATCATCATCAACCGATTGACGTCCACTCGAGCTAGACATATTGACCGCACCGCCTGAATCTATTGGCTCTTAACGACTCATTTTGATCTCGGCTATCCACCTAGTGGGATCTGGCATCGCAGGTCGGCGTTCCAGCAGCTTGGGACTCCAACGTCTATCGAAGCGAGACCACAATCAAAACCAGTAACTACTTCCTTCAATTTTTGGTCAATGGCCACTCCGCCAATGATTTTTATAGTCAATTTCATTTCACTCCATCTGATTACCAGGTCAGTTGATTATATCAGACCTGACCTACTTATTTTATACTCCTGTATTAACTCCCACGGTGAGAATGAAATGGCGAATGAAAGTAGCTATTTAGTTGTTAGAGACCTAACTCAGAGTTATGGCCTACCCCCGTAGTGCCCTAGTTATGGTCATATTATAGGTTAGTAAGCATTCTAATAATAGGGTTGTAGACTGTACCTAGTAATAAAATGAAGTGATTTTTTGTATAGCGGTAGTTTACGGGGCTAGAATTCATTATTAAAGAGAATAATTTTAAAAAAACATGAACCTACTTAGTAAGTACAGTACAACATCATACAATCTAATACTTATTACTCAATATACAATCTAATAATATTCCACACAGAAGACATGATTTCTACAGTAATTAGATAGGTACCTAAGTTTTACTATAATATTTTTAAGTCTAATATTTATGTAAAATATTAAGAAATGTCCTGACTCAATCACTGATTGATTTATCAACGCCCAGCTAACCCTTGGGGCTAGAAAGCTATAAGGCTGAAAGCTCAAGTTTCTGTTTTTAATGTGAAGCAGGAATTAGGATTCCCACGGGATGAAGTCACAGCCTTTCAACCAAAGAAGACTTGAGGAATCAAACAGTTTTCATCAGGGTGTAAGCGTCTATTATACCGTATACGAAACACTGATCCTTCATGATGAAAGGATATAAATAGATCGACTTACTTGACCATCTTCAAGATCATATCGTGTGGGTATAGGTCAGTGAAGATTTAATGTGTCTAGTATAGGTAAATAATTTTAAATACATATCAAAAATTGCGGTTCGATTCCTGCCGGTTACGCAATTTTTGATATGTATTTAAAATTATTTAGTAATTTCCTTGAAGTGTAGGTAAACACTAAAAAATTATAAAAAATATAGTATAGGTAAATTTAGCAGGCAATACCGATAGATCTTCGGTAATAGATATACCCAATTATAGAAATCGAAATGTACATATGAATAGGATGAATTTTCGAAATAAGACCGGATTAGGGCTACTTACGTACCCAATCGTAGCTACAGTACGTCGCAGAAAGTAATGTACATCGGCATTTAGAATGAGATTTTTGCTTTGTAGAGCGTTGTCTCTGTCACTCATACTTATATGACGTTTTATTTGTCTCAACGACAGAGACAATGCTCTACAAGGTCCATAACTTTCTGCCGCGTACCTACTGTACAAGTTTCCCTCGGTTTAGTTGTATTTCTTAGTAAGGCCTAGTTCAAGGCAACATTTTGGTTGGGGCTAGATTATAGCCTCTTTCATTTGTCTAGAATCTGTAGTGTAGCTCTACCTACTTAGTTAAAACCAGTGGTAGATGCATCCGACTATTCGAAAGTACTTGTAAAAGTTTATTTGAATAAAAAAGATTTTTATTTTATCTTAATTAAAAAAAAAACGATGCACATAAATTCACTTTATTCGTTGAGATAGTAGAATCAACCACTATTCCTACCTCGACCCAACGACTTCCTAGGTAGTTTCCATCCATACTAATATTATAAATGCGAAAGTGTGTCTGTCTGTCCGTCTGTCTGTCTGTCTGTCTGTCTGCTAGCCTTTCATGGCCCATCCGTTCAAGCAATTTTGACGAAATTTGGCACAGATATAACTTTGTATACTGGGGAAGGACATAGGCTACTTTTTATCCTGGAAAATCAAAGAGTTCCCGCGGGATTTTTAAAATCCTAAATCCACGGAGTCGCGAGCATTCACTAGTTAAGAATAATTTCATTAACATCGCCATTATTACTGTCACCGATATAAACAAAACATAAGGAGGTTACTGTATCAGTCGGATTCCAACTCGCGTTAAATGTACAAGTGATAAATTGTAACACTTCCTCACAGCCCACAGGTTACTCGTGTCTTCGTGTAGTTAATAGGCCGTGTGTTGATACGTACCTACGAGCAGTGACCGTTCGAGTGTTTGCTCGTTTTCGTGGTTATTAATAGCTATTAGGGAATTGATAGACAGACCTACGAATCGGCATATAAGCCTCAGGATTAAACTACCTAGATATTAGACAGGGTGTAACCAGAACGCAAGCAAAAACTTAGCGTTATTGTTATACTACCTAAACACAATCCAATACCAATAACCATTTGTCTCATTTTGTACTTGAAGTGATTTAGTATTTTTCAAACCCGCAATGTATACGTTAGTACTATTATATTATTCTGTGGTATAGCGTGCAAAACTGGGGTCAATGCCCCCCCTACGACGCGGTATTGACTCCTAGTGGGATACTCACGCAACGCTCGCTGACCTCTAGCATCAGTCAGATGTTTTATTTGCAATATATCGTGAAATTTTACAAAATATAGGATACTAGCTGATGCCCGCAGCTTCGCCCGCGTGTATGTTTTAATTCAGGATATAATCTATCTCCATTCTTAATTTCACTCAAATTCGTCCAGTAGTTTTTGCGTGATTGAGTAACAAACATCCAAACATCCAAACATCTAAACATCCAAACATCCAAACATCCACACTTTCACATTTATAATATTCTTAGGATTAGGATTGACATAGTACTAACGTAGAATATTTCCTCAAAGATCTTTGAAGACATAGTTGCAGATGCTTCTCTGTCAGGGCCCTAAGAAAAACAATCATATTCGATTACACAGCTATAAACCTGTTACGTGACAGCCGTTTTTACGCCGAGCTCTAAGTGAAAAATAATGCGTTCACACCTACCTACCGGGAAGTCGCGTTTACAATGGGACATTTGATATGGTTTTGCATATTTATTACTCCGGCCATTTATTTGTTTGTCTGCGTATTGCGAAGTTCTATAATATCAAGGGTGAATATAATAACCGTCTTTAGACGGTTTGTTGTGATTTAAATAGCTCAAGAAGTCGGGAAGGCTGAAGTGTAGGTAGTCGAAGTCTGAAGCAGGTCATAATGTTCGAAAAACCGATTGACATTGGGGTTCTGAAATCTGAAGGCTTGAATGGCGACGCACCGAAAAACGGAGCGGTGGTAAAGCCTGCTCCTGCGGACAAGGGGTCGGATGATATCAAGCTCTAGGAACCTTTGGCAGAAGCGTCACAAGACCTCGCTCATGTGGCTATCCTTGCTAATAAAGACACAATATTATGTCGAGCAGTTGACGTCTATCGGTTGAGATGAAGAATAAATCCTTAGTCGGAAACTTTTATTCTTTCACCCTAGTGTTCGAATCATATTATCAATCTAAGGGTACCCTTATTATAAATGCGAAAGTGTGTTTGTTCGTTGGTTCGTTGGTATGTTGCTTTATTGGTTTGTTGGTTTGTCCTTCAATCACGTCGCAACGGTGCAACAGATTGACGTGACTTTTTGCATGGGTATAGATCAGTGGCGTGAAGCTCATAGAGGCATAAACGCACTGCTTACCCTCATTGTAATTAATCAATGCTTATTTTTCATTTTAACCTGCCGCAAAATAAGTTCATACCTAAATGCATACCCTGGCTTGAACTCCGGTGCACGCCACTGGTATAGATAAAGACCTGGAGAGTGACATAGGCTAATTTTTGTCCCGGAAAATCAAAGAGTTCCCACGAGATTTTCAAAAAACGTAATTCTACGCGGACAAAGTCGCGGGCATCAGCTAGTTTAAAATATTTTTAACTAGATGATCCCGCGACTTCGTCCGCGTGGGTTTAGGTTTTTAAAAGCCCGTGGGAACTCATCGATTTTCCGGGATAAAAAGTAGCCTATGTCCGCCCCCAGGATGCAAACTAGATAGTTTGGTACAGAGATCAGTAATAGGGAACTACGTGCAAATTCTAATTTGTATCAAGTTCAAAAGGACAGTCTGGCATTGACATTGCAAATCTTCCTAGGTACCAGGAAGAGGCGTCTAAACCCTTCCTCATTCGTTTGATGAACTCATGTGCACTTCAGTGTTATTTAATAAATAGCACAGAGTAGGATATGATATTACGTACAGAGGTTCAATGAAGCCGTCTACATAGACCACAGACCACCACCTATAGACACCCCCCATCGCCAAGCTTAGGCAGTTGCATAGCATAAAACTCAGCCCACCCCCGTTCGGTACCCTCATTCCGCACATTGTCTTGATTACGTGACTTTAAGAGTCTACCAATCGCAACAAAGTATTCTCCCCTGTCCCCCGCCAACATTTCACGATTTTGTTTTCACGCAAAACCTTGTATATGCGTACTCTTGAGCTTGAATTATCTGTGAGATAGACCAATTATTGTGCGGTAAGTGCGGGATGGAGTGACCCGAAGTGCTCTACGTAGTTTAGGGCTTTATCTTGAGGGTCGGCATTTACCACGAGATCAAAGGCGTCGGACCACTCTCTACTGATCTGATGACAGTAATCTTTATATCTACCTAATTAAGAATAACAGTACATACTTAATACGGAATACCTCCTCCCGTCCTTTAACTAAAAGCTGTTAACTGCAAGAAATATAAATTTTTGAATTATCGCCTAAAACCAGGACCAAATAGGACCAATGTTTTTAGTTATTTCAGTTAGTTTGTAGTTCGGTCCTACGTAGCATTCCTTTTTAGAAACATTAATTTTTCAAAATTGTTTCGTTTTATTGCGATAACTTGAAAATATTTTTTGCAGTTGACGACGGCTTTTTAGTAAATAGTAAAATTGATACGACGACGCGAGGATCGGTGAACCCGTCGGAAAATAGTCCGCCGTCTGCGTTTAACTTTATCGTAAATTGTATATTTTTCCCTTTTTTTCAGATTCCAAAAACATGGCGCAAGAAAAAACGATAGTCATCCGAAAAGTTCCGAACGCTTATTTTTACCCAATCAGTTTATGGCCAGTGCCTAAATATCCTATAAGAGGTAAGTGCGTACCTAATTAACGAATTATTACCTATATTCACAGACCACCATGTATAGACGCCTAATAGCCGGACACCCCCGATCGTCAAGCTTAGGCAGTTGCTTAGCATAAAAGTCGGCCCACGTCCGTTCGGTACCCTCATTCCGCACATTGTCTTGATTACGTGACTTTTGAGTCCACCAATCACAACAAAACATTCTCCCCTGTCCCCCGCCAACATTTTACGAATTTGTTTCCACTCAAAACCTTGTAGGTACTCTGGAGGTTGGATTATCTGTGCCTATATTATAGCAATTTGGACTCTGGTGATGGTGAGGGCAGTATCATAGTCATCATTAACCCATCGCCAGCTCACTACTGAGCACGAGTCTCTTCTCAGAATGAGATGGATTTGGCCATAGTCTACCACGCTAGCCAAGTGCAGATCAGTCACACACCTTTGAGAGCATTATGGAGAACTCTCAGGCAACCCTATTGCCTAACTAAGCCTCTGCTATCCATCCGTCCGTCTGTCTGTCAGCGGGCTATATCTCGTGAACCGTAACAGGTAGAAAGCTGAAATTTTCACAGAATGAGAAGGTATTTCTATTGTCGCTATAACAACAAATAATAAAAATTTCAAATTGACCGCCATGAAAATTTAAATAGTAAAAAGATGGTACGGAACCCTTTGTGTGCAAGTCCGACACGCACTTGACTGTTTTTTTTGTTACAGACGATCCGACAGTGGAATACATCTATAACGGCAAGACGTTTAAAAAAGTTAAAGTCGTAGAGCGAAATAAAAGATAAGAGAACAGCGTTTTTCAAAGTTAGATTTAAGTATTTTTAAGTACCTGCCTACAGTCGAAAATAAACGGAAATAAATGTTGTACAAGTCCCGCAAATTGCTAATACGCGTGATTGTATATTTTTATTTCGGCTGATGTCAAAATGAGATGGTTCCAGCGCAATAGCGATTTGCGGGACTTAAAATGATAATTACCCTTTCACAATACTTGCAGTGCGACATCGTATCGTAAAATTTTATTCTACGACAACACTCAAAGTATCGTGGGAATTTACATGGGTTCTTGTTTTTTGCGATACAACATCGCACCGCAAGAATTGTGAAAGGTCTAAATTGTTTGAAAAAAAATCTGATCTGATTAGAATAAGTTTATTATCTTTTAATTTTTAATTCTTAAGTTATATTTTATCAATTAAAAATATTTATTTTTTCCTGTTTTTTATTATTTAAAAAAATAACAACGATCACATAGCGCCATCTATTGACAAGATGGGGAAACTCACTAGTTCTACATTGATCCACTGCACTACGAGCGCTAGTGTCCATTCTACGGGCGTCTACGGGCGTAGATTCGTAGCATATTGATTACGCATGCGCGATGCATTTTATCTCAGCACTACAGCATCTTTTCGTAAATATTATCGCAAGTAAAGTGCGAAAATGAAGCTAGGTTTCGTGTGGTTATTTTTCACCTTTGCTAGGAATTGTTATGGTAAGTAGGATCTATCATTTTACATACAGTTTAACGTAGATATACATAGATATTTTAAAAATGTAAGTACTTAGTAAGTAATATTTTTCTGTATCACATTTTTCTGTATCACATCGATATTAATTTGAAGTGATGAGTTTTCAACTTTCAAAGTAAGATTAATATACCAAGTGGAGTATCATAATATGAAAGGGTTTTGCTAGTAGGTAGGTACTTTCTAAAACAGATTTTTATTTATTTATATGCATAATAGTTTTTGATTTATCGTGAAAAATGTCGAAAAATACGACTGTAGTATAGAACCAAAGAAAGAAATATCATTCAAAATATTCCAGGTGTAAAACTTCTGGAAGCAAATCCAGATGTCAAGAGACTGTACGATGATCTTCTCAGCAACTACAACCGTCTGATTAGACCTGTGACCAATGTTAGCGACATACTGACGGTGCGACTTGGTCTAAAGCTATCGCAGTTGATGGAGGTTAACCTGAAGAACCAGGTCATGACGACCAACTTATGGGTCGAGCAGGTAAATATGATCTTTGGTAGTAAAGGATATGTTTAGGTGAAGAGATTCAATTTAAAAAAAAAATAGAAAAAGTAAAAGATCAAGGAATATTGAATTACTAGATGATGCCCGTGCTTTCGTCCGCGTGGGTTTAGATTTTTAGAAATTCCGTGGGAACTCCTTGATTTTCCAGGATCAAAAGTAGCCTACGTTCTGCCCCGGGATGCAAGCTAGCTCTGTACTAAGTTTACGGATGGGCCGTGAAAAGCTAGCAGACAGACAGACGGACAGACAGACACACTTTAACATTTAGAATATTCATCACCATCATGATCAACCCATCGCTGGCTCACTACAGAGCACGGGTCTACTCTCAGAGTGAGAAGGGTTTTGGCCATAGGTATACTTATTGGTAGACATTTAGAATATTTGAATATCTTTAATGACTCAACAAAATCGAAAAAATTGTTTTATCGTAGAAAATCTTAGTTGGTACCTACCTAAGTAAGGCATTTTTTTAATCCTATATATTAAAGTAGAAAATCTTGGTAGTCGTAAAAGAGTTTTTTTTTTAATTTCAGAAATGGTTTGATTACAAGCTCCAGTGGAACCCTGATGATTATGGTGGACTAGAGATGCTGTACGTGCCCTCCGAACATATCTGGCTGCCTGACATCGTTCTTTACAACAACTGGGATGGAAATTATGAAGTAAGTGGTGATATTTAAAAAAACCGGCCCAGTGCGACTGTGAGTCAGGCTTGCGCGACGAAGGTTCTGTACTACAGTCGTATTTTTTCGACATTTTGCAGGATAATTCAAAAACTATGATGCATAAAAAGAAATAAAAATCAGTTTTAGAATACACAGGTAAAGCCCTATCATATGATATAGTTATCTTACTTCGAAAATTGAAAATACTAATTATTAGTTTATGACCACAATTTAAATTTTTTTGTGTGATGTAACCACAAATTCACGGTTATCAGAATTTCCACCTAATGCCAGCTATAAGACCTACGTACCTGCCAAATTTCATGATTCTAGGTCAACGGGAAGTACCCTGTAGGTTTCTTGTCAGACAGACGGACAGCCAGACAAACAGACAGACAGACAGGTAGACAATAAAGTGATCCTATAAGGGTTCCGTTTTTTCTTTTGAGGTACGGAACCCTAAAAAACAATAATATGCAGGTAATTTCTCTTCAAAGAGCTGCATTGTAATATGGGCCTATGAAAGTAGTTTCGATACGCTAGAGCAGTCGCTTCAGTACTGAGTGAACATACATATCACAAATTTCGTCACTGGCAGCAAGCAGCGGGTCTTCCAACACTGCGTCTTCCAGTGCGAGGTCGCCATTCAAGTACCTTGGGACCCCAACGTCTATCGGTTGTACGAACTATGTGCCCTGCCCATTGCCACTTCAGCTTCGCAACCCGTTGGGCGTTGATCGATGTTGGTTACTCTAGTTCTCTTACGGATCTCCTCATTTCTGATTTGATCACGTAGAGAAACTCCAAGCATAGTGAGCATTAGCTGGTTACAAATAAAGTTATCCAATATATGCATCAATTTCTAGGTGACGCTGATGACAAAAGCAACGCTAAAGTACACCGGTGAAGTGAACTGGAAACCGCCAGCGATCTACAAGTCATCTTGTGAAATCAACGTAGAATACTTCCCGTTCGATGAACAAACTTGCTTCATGAAGTTTGGATCGTGGACTTACAATGGTGCTCAGGTAACAAACAAAATAGATAGTGATGATAATAGGTAATTTTGGAAGAGCTAGCAGACAGAGACGAAGAAATGATAAACCTTTTCTCCCACTTGCTCGGAATCGGCTACTTTACCAAAGAAAGGATTTCATTACAGAGGACTGACTATTATTACTGGTCGCACGCCAGCAATTTCCAAGAGGACTGTAATGGAAATTTCTGGACAGTTTCATACTGATGACGAGGTTCTTTATGGAGTACACTAACTTAAATTAAGTTTTTTAGGTATATAGGATTTTATTTATATTCTGACATTACTATTTTTTAAATTTTTTGTTTATTTTTCTTATATTTTTTTAGTAACTATATTCGTTAGCAAGTTTTTTTGTTGTTGTTTCTGTTAATTTATGTTAGTTTTTCCTGTTATTTTATTGTTTTTTGTATCAGATATGTAAACAAATGAGAATAATATTAATTTATTATCATCTGCAATTATGTACCGTAAATTTTTAACCGCAGGTAGACCTAAAACATATGGACCAATTACCGGGCAGTAGTCTAGTGCATGTTGGAATAGATCTGAGTGAATTCTATCTGTCGGTGGAATGGGATATCCTTGAGGTACCGGCGACAAGGAACGAGGAATATTATCCGTGCTGTCCTGAACCATTTTCTGGTAAGATATATATCTATCTCTTCTTTGTCGTATTTTAGAGTACCTGCTAAATGAATTAACACGAATTCCGTGACCAGTTGAGGATTTAGTAACTCGTCGTCAACCGATAGACGTTCATTATAGTACGAGATTTTATGTCTCACCAACATTGACTTAAGTATACATTATTACTTCGTATGGACAGGGTTATTGAACAAACAAAATGGCACCGACTCATTGGTGCTTATGCACCAATGCAACCTCGGTGACGTCTGGATTTCGAATGGGTCGTTCATTAGCCAAATAAGTCAGCGTGACGCTGATTTATTTGGTTTCTAAACCGCGAAAATTTTTGTTCGCTTGACCATATCTTGTCATTTTTATCGATGGGTTGAAGCAGGGGCGTGCAGGTCATAGAGGCATAAATGCACTGCTTACCCCAGTTGTAATAGCTCAATGCATATTTTTCATTTTGACCTGCCAATGAACAGATTCCTAGCAAACTAATGCCTACCTTGGCTTCAAACCTGTGCACGCCACTGGGTTGAAGTATAGGTAGATACCAAGCATTGCACCTCCTACATATGTGATGAATTTTAGCAAGTATTTAACTTATCATTTTTGTTTCAGATATAACATTTAAACTGACAATGCGAAGGAAAACTCTTTTTTACACGGTGAACCTAATCATCCCTTGTGTTGGGTTAACATTTTTAACTGTACTGGTGTTTTATTTGCCATCAGACTCTGGCGAAAAGGTAATTACTATTTGAGTGTGCTGGCTTATTGCTTGCGATCAGCGATATATAAATATTCTACTAGATGGGGCGCTTCAAAGTGACAACGCACATTGGTGGGTGTCTTTCGTACTCCTGTCAATCGTAACCCGCTTTAGACGCAGTCCGTCATATTTGAGTATATATACAGGTTGTAACCAGAACGCTAGCAAAAATTTAGCGTTATTGTTATACTACTTAAACATAATCTAAAACCAACAACTATTTGCCTCATTTTGTAGTTTTAGTGATTTAGTATTTTTCAAACCCGCATTGTATGGCGTGCAAAACTCGGGTCAATGCCCCGCTTACGACGCAGAATTGACTCCGAGTGGCCTACTTACGCAACGTTTGGTGACCTCTAGCGTCAGTCAGATGTTTTATTTGCAATATATCGTAAACTTTTACAAAAGTATAGGATAAGATTTTTTATATTTTTTTTCGCGTTTTTTTGTGGTATCGTATTAGTCATCATCATTACTATCACCTGTGTTCGTTTTTGCCTGCACCGTTCTGGTACCCTGTACGTAGATTGAGTACCTAAGTATAGTCTAAGGCGCCGTCCTACTGTCGTATTTTGATCGCCGCGATTTCATCGTGCGATGAAATACAATATGAACGCATCGCATGATCTTCAATAGGACATTCAGTAGAACACAGTTTGTTTGAACGCACGGGACGCGCGATCATTTTCGTCGGACGCACGCATCATCGCACGAGCGATGACAATAGGACGGCGCCTTCTAGCTTATGTATGTTCATAGAAACGGACTGCCTCTAAAGCGGATAGCTATTGACAGGAGCGCGGACACAGATGTTCATTGGAATATGTTACTATGACTCGGCCCATTTAGTGGAACATTTCTATCACTGGCATTACTTAGACAAGAAAGCGGGTTGCCAGGCTCACTAATATAAACCCCGTGTTCAGTATTATATATTTTTGATCGGACATTTAGCTGTTAAAGACTTTTTTTAAAGCTTTACCTTCTTCTTAGAATCAGTGGCGCCGATTCTGTTGTCTTTCTCTGAACTAAATTCAGAGCATCTGCATCTTTTTCTTTTTAATATTGCTAAAAAAGGACAGAACATGAATTTTACATTTAAAGACTCCAAATTTTAGTGCCGTCTACAAAAAAACAATGGGCTCGCGACTGGCAGCTAAAGTCACGAGGTTTGACAGTTCTAAATTAAATTTTTAACTGTCAAACTGTGTCTGTCCTTGTCATATTACATCAGTAAGAAGAGGATGCGAATACTCTAAAATTTAGTTGTGCTCAGTATCTGTACCAGTATATGTTGGTTTATATTATGATCCTAAACCGGTTTATCAGGCTACAAGTTTTTACATAGAGTGGTTGCGTAAGTCAAACCAGTGCCATTTGACTTCCGCAACCGTTTAAGAATAACCAAGTAGCTCAGGTTTAGAATTCAAGTTATAGGCCAAATAACTGGTTTATTTCCGGTAGACGTGTTATACATGACTGTAAAGTAAAGTAAAACATGTTAGGATTTTTACTATAGTGGACGCATTTTAAACTGAGTCGTCGAGTTATCTGTCTGTTTCGCTCGCACTTACAGGTCGTAGGTAAGTGCGAGCAAAACAGACAGATAACTCGACGACTCAGTTTAAAATGCGTCGACTATAAAGTCTTATGACTGTAGCTGATTAAAACTGAACGCCTGGCAACCCTAGACGAGAATCATCGATTAAAAAGTATTGGATGTTTAATATAATATGTTGTCATGTGATAAATATCATCTCCTAAATTGGCTACTATTATTATTATTATTATTACAATGATCAATTTAATAATGTGTGTGTGTTAGGCTTAAGAAGGAAAAGTTGCTGAGAATGTAAATGACATACTTTTTTTTATTTGGAGTTCAATTATGAAACACTAGCTGATGCCTGCGACTTCGTCCGCGTGGAATTAGGTTCTTAAAAATCCTTTGGGAACTTTTTGATTTTCTGCGATAAAAAGTAGCCTATGTCACTCTCCTGGTATTCTATACCCATGCAAAAATCACGTCAATCCGTTGCACCGTTGTGACGTGATTGAAGGACAAACCAACAAACCAATAAACACACTTTCGCATTTATAATAAGGGTACTGAGATAATAAGGGTACTGATATACTGATTTAATCATCCAAAGCTGAAGTTATTCTTGAAGTTCTGGACGTAGTCGAATAGAACTGCTTTCCAGTATGAAAGAACAAAATGATTAGTTATCAAGTAGTTAATGGTTGCTATGTTATCTGCTACTTAGTGTAAATTGGGCATTATTTTTTAAAGTGAATTTTTCTGTTTTACAAAAATGTCTTCAGCAATTTTAACTTCGACCTTCGATCTATCATACTATCGACTATCATTTCAAAATTAATTTGCACGTATGCATTTGGTGTTTTTAATTAAACGAATATTATCAAGAATCATTTCATGTATTTCCATCCTTCCATCCGATCGTAAGTCCAGTACCTCTTGCCTGCTCCATAACCGGCTATGGTCTTTTTTGATTCATTATACCCTATCCTCGGAAAGAAGTTAGTATAGGGCTCTCTGTTACGTGATTCCATACAAATGACAGAGACAAAAATCTCAGTGGGCGTTAACCATTTTAAGTCTACAACCATTATAAGTAACAAACATGTTCGAAAGATTCGAAATTCAATTCGAAAATGTTTTCAATAAACATGTTTTTAAAAAAACATTTAAAATTAAATTCGAAAACGTAATTTTGTTTGTGATTGGTGTCTCAAAATGGTTAATGCCTACTGATATTTTTGTCTCTGTCATTTCTTTGGGAATACGTAACGGAGAGAGCCAGCTATACAAACTTTTTCCGTGAATAGAGTATAGTAGATGTGTGGGTGTGCTAGTATCATTTATATGATTTCGCTTTTCATTTATTGTTGTCTTTCCACCAGCTAAAATTTCTTCTACCAAGTATATTACTATCTCTATACTACTATATACATATACCTTGTATTTGTGATCTATGTTTTAGTAAATAGATTGTAAATATTTCTGTAATTCGGTTATCAATTCTTTGTTACATAATTCATATTATTCTTATTGAAAAAGTAGAACTATCTAAGTACTACAGTTTTAAGTACAATAATATTATCTTTACTTCATGTATAGTGGGAATATTATCGAACTTAAGTACTTGTTCAAAATTTTGATTATTTGTTATTAGTGTCTTATTAAATTGTCATAGAAGATTCAAAATAGTTATCCTATTAATATTATTGAAACATAGGTATAAAATTAATTCTTTTAACATAGCTAAATTAAGTTTAAAGGTTAAATGTTTAGATTTTTTGTTATGAGTAGGTATGAGCGTTGTCGGAATATATTCTAAATACTATATACTAGTTGTGAAAGTCATTATATTATAGCAATGATATACCTTCATACATAAAAATATGTAGTTTGACAAATTGGTTTAGAATAATAAGCAGAATTCGTTAGGGCAAAAAAGTGCCTTATTTGATCGTTTTTAAAATATTGATGACTTGCCATTACACAAATTCAAGCAATGTGTAAAACACACCTATTTAAAATTATTTATTATACAACTGATGATTTCCTTAGCGAAAAAATTGCGTGGAAGTAATCGTCCGTGCTTTTAATTACATTGACAATATTGCTATAAGTATAAAACGTTTTGTATTTTGAAAAGAGTTTGTTGGAAAGATAAACTGCTGAGTTCCTTGCCAGCAATTCTCAGAACAACAGATAACCCGTGGTAGAGTCATAGACTATTTATGTTGTCCTACATGAAATAACTCAATATGAATTTGAGTTTGATATTAAAAGTATAGAAGGCTTTCTCGTAATTAAAATTTTGTGTACAAAATGTAGCAAAAGTGAAGAGTTATTTATCTTGACATATAATTTTTATCATCTTTTTAATTTTTGAGCACTAGTGGAAAGACAATAGACGATGCTAACAACAAAATTGTATACAATATCATTCAAAAAGGACTTTTCTCCTTTAGATCTCGCTCTGCATCTCCATCCTGGTGTCCCTCACTGTGTTCTTCCTTGGTCTGGCCGAGATCATCCCACCAACGTCTCTGGCGATCCCCTTGCTCGGGAAATATCTGCTATTCACAATGATTCTCGTCTCGCTGAGCGTTTGGGTCACTGTATGCATTGTAAACGTCCATTTCAGGTAAACTATATAACATATTTCTTTCTCTCTCGTAGATTTCGTTAAGCATCTCAATTCTGGTATCACTGACAGTGTTTTTCCTGTTAATGGCTGAGATTATACCCCCAACGTCTCTAGCCATACCGTTATTAGGGAAGTATTTGCTGTTTACGATGATTTTGGTGTCGCTAAGTGTTTGGATGACGGTATGCGTTCTGAATGTGCATTTTAGGTAAGTGTTGCAATCACTGGTAGCTGTTCTGCTGTCCCCCTCTGTTCTTATAATTATTTTTCTACCTTTCTCTCTCTGTCTGTCTCTCTTTCAGTATATTTCTTTACATCCTGTTGTAGATTTAGATTTTCCCTATATTTGAACGTATCTATTTTACCGTCTGACAACATTTACGACACTTTTAAATATAAAATTAAATGCACATCAGATAGTCACCAATAAAATGAGTCCTATATTGCAAATCACTAGTAGGTATTATTTCATCTCTATGTATTATAGCTTTCCTTAGTAATTAACTAGGTATAGTAGTCAAATAATTTACATTCATTTATAAATAGATCAACGTCACAACATACGCAATGGACTGGAGGTAGCAGTCTATTTTTACAGCTACAGTGTGCCGATCGCAGTCACCTCTGCTTGGCTGACATTCTTTCACTATTAGCACAGAATACTTATTAGAACCTTCCAGGTAAAAAGGATTGCTTCGCAAAACATTAATTTAAATAGAGACTCTTGTGACAACGCAATAAAGTACAATTCAGCTCGCACAGCGGTGTGGCCTAAAATTTAATAAACACCTCTCTTTCTATCGCATTCTTCTCATTCTCGTATGAGAGTATATGGCGCACCAAGATCATGCCCGGCCAGTTAATATGCACCTAAAACAATAATCTATATTATTATTATGAATGCGAAAATGTGTTTCTGTCTAACTAGCTTTACATTCCCCGTCTGTTTAACCAATTTTAATGAAAGGAGATCACCTGCGAATGGGCCCCTCTTTTGTGTCGTCGTGTCAAAACTTAAATTAATTTAAAAAAAATGTGTTTTGTGTGTGTACGATTATAATATGTTTTATGACGAATTTTTCTTCACCCTATCATTGAAAATATCCACAATTACAGTTAGAATCGTAAACATCCATTTATTTTGAAGAAGTATTAATTAAATACCACCAATATCAGCAACATAAAAAATAAGATTTCTTTATAACCAGGGTGAATAAATGGAAATCGTTTGCAGAATATAAAAAGGTAATTATTTTTCTACAAAATAAAATTAAAACCATGGTGACATAACAATTATAGGGGAGCCCAAAGCTCCTAAGAAAATGGGCAATCTCCCGATACAGAGATAACTTGCATCCCTAAAAATCCTGGACGAAGTCGCGAGCATAAGCTAGTTTTATATATTTCGATTATCAATCAAAACAATTATATAGATTGTAGCAATGTGATAATGACTAGGTACTTTCGTTCCAAGTGGGCTGATAGTCTGTCGCCGCTAGCCCATCACCCGTCCAATATTGTAATTAACCGGCTCAACATAATTAATAGCTGTACAGTTTCAGTCAAATTAAGTTGAAGCGCAATAAATACAAGGCTTATTTCAACACAGAACAAATTGCCATCAACTTAGCTGCGTTATTGCTGCAATTAAATCAACCATTTTACTGTTACGTGACATAATTTATTAAATTGCCTCGGCCTGAAATATTACTTTAGTTCTTAACTAGCTTATGCTCGCGACTTTGTTCGCATGGACTACGCAAATTTCAAACCCCATATTTCACTCCCTTTGGGGTTGAATTTTCAAAAATCCTGTCTTAGCAGATGCCTACGTCATAATAGCTGCATGCCAAATTTCAGCCCGATCCGTTCAGTAGTTTGAGCTGTGCGTTGATAGATCAGTCAGTCAGTCCCCTTTTCCTTTTATATATTTAGAGAAGACTTCCACAATTATTTTACGTAAGCTCTATTGCCTGAATTTTTTTAAAGGGAATCGAAGATTATTTTTATTTAAACCCATAAAAGAGCGTGTATCATCAGTCAGTCTGTCAGTCAGTCAGTTACCTTTTCCTTTTATATATTCAATATTCAGTTAATGTGAATCTTCTAAATGAGTGGACATTTTCACGGACACACTGGCGTCCGTAAGCTCATCTAGTAATTTTTTATCAAAGCATTTTACTATTAGTTTTATTTGGGTATCGGCATATTTCACTTTACAAATAGATTCATTACAATGTGAGACAGTCTTGAAACGATTTCTTTTCGATTTCACGATTCCAATAGCCGATAATAACACAAAATTATTCCGGGAAATGGCATTTTGTCATCGCGCGCGAGCTGCGAAATTGCAAAATAAAATAGATGGTCTAAAATGTATATAGACGGCCTCATAAATCCAGTCTCATTGTAGTGTTGCCATGATACGGCACAATAGGCGGCTGAAATATGGCGCGTGTCGGGACTGCAACGCTTTTATTGAATGCGTGAACCCATATCGATGTGATACACTTTGATGTTTTCATATTATTCTACGTGAATATAAGTATATGTAGAATATACAGTTCTTAGCTTTATCACGGTCACATTAAATACTTTTATTGTTGCTATTAAAAGTCTTTAAAAAATTAATGCGAAAGTGTGTATGTCTGTCTCTTAGCTAGATTTTCACGGCTGTGAAAAGCTAGCAAAAAGACAGACATCTCAACGAAATTCTGAGGAAATTCTTAGGTTTCACTGAATTAAAAGTATCGGACTTTTAATTCAGTGAAACCAAAGAATTCCCTCGGAATTTTCAAAAAACTTAAATCCTATAGCCTAATCTTAATAGTTCTACATAATTGCAATAAAAATGTTCAGCTTTGATGATAATATTTATGAGCTCATGGGAAGCCCCCTGAAAAATTAGAAGAACATAAAATTTTTCATCATAAAATTTTATAGACATTGAGCTATAAGAATTACGAAAATATTTTTTATCCTCCGTGTATTATAAGCTGTGATGGCCTAGTGGTTTTAAGACATTTTCGGGAGGTCAGAGGTTCGATTCCGGACACGTACTGGCTCTAACTTTTCGGAGTTACCTATATACGTTTTAAGCAAATACTAGGACCGATTGTCTAGTACACAAGCTCTAAACTAAATTAAATTAACAGGTTTAAATCTAGTGCCATCCTTTTCCGCAAGCAACATTATGAAAGGGATGCAATAGATTTAGACGTGTCATTTTAGTTTAGTTTAGAGATTTTCACTTGCTTTAACGGTGATGGAAAATATAGTGAGGAAACCTGCATGCTTAAGAATTCTCCATAATGTTTGTATAGGTGTGTGAAGTTTGTCGATCCGCACATGGCCAGTGTGGTAGATTGTCACCAAACCCTTCTCATTGTGAGAGGAGACCCGTGATTAGTAGTGAGCCAGCGATGGGTTGATGATGATGAATTTATCGTCCATTATACAGATCTCCGTCTACCCACACGATGTCGCCCTGGATGAAGAAATTGTTTCTTCAGCTGATGCCCAAACTCCTCATGATGAGGAGGACCAAGTACTCCCTACCAGACTACGATGACACCTTCGTGTCTAATGGATATACCAATGAGTTGGAAATGAGGTTAGTAGTCTCTTATAGCTGTTAAGCTTATGCTCGCGATTTCATCCTATTTTACCGCCTTAGAGGTTGAATTTTCAAAAATCCTTTCTTACCAGAAGTCATAATAGCTATCAGCATGTCAAATTTCAGCTTGATTCGTCCAGTAGTTTGAGCTGTGTGTGTGTTGATTAAATAAGCTGTGATAGCCTAGTGGTTAGGACGTCCGCCTTCTAATCGGAGGTCGGGAGTTCGATCCCGGGTACGCACCTCTAACTTTCCGGAGTTATGTGCGTTTTAATTAATTAAATATCACTTGCTTTAGCGGTGAAGGAAAACATCGTGAGGAAACCTGCATGCCTGAGAGTTCTCCATAATGTTCTCAAAGGTGTGTGAAGTCTATCAATCCGCACATGGCCAGCGTGGTAGACTATGGCCAAAACCCTTCTCACTCTGAGAGGAGACCCGCGCTCTGTAGTGAGCCGGTGATGGGTTGATCATGATGATGATGATGTTGATAGATCAGTCAGTCAGCCTATCCTTTGCACCATGCCAATAGGGATGATGACTACCAGTTAAATCAGCGACTTTTATCGAACGTCAAAACGCTCGCTTAGGGGAGCTGTATGAAAGTCACAGATGTGACTTTCATACAGCTGACATCATAAACATCTGACGTAACTTGACGTAGGTACTCTTTTAGTTGAATCGATAGTTTAAAATGGTTAGTAAACTTAAAACCAGCAGCGAATGTGGATTTTACGAATTTTACAAAACCCTCTATTTAATTATTACTTGGAAATAATTTATTTTTCATTTAGTCGTCATCCCCATTGTCGAATGAAAAGTAAAATGTCAAAAAGTAGTAGAGTTTGCCTAACACTGGGGCCGATCTCTTGTACACAATCTCTAAACTAATTTAACAGGTCTAAATCTAGTGCTATCCTTTTCCGCAAGCAACATTATGTAAGGGAGCGCAATAGATTTAGAGGTTCCATTTTGGTTTAGTTTTAGAGATTGTGTACAACGGAATTAGCCACAATGTTAGTCGTTACCCATAACCAAACTCTATTATGTTTTGCTGTTAAAAAGTATAAAGATAACATCACGACAAACTTTTTACGGCAATTTTTTACTGTGTTCAGACCATGAAGGAACTCAGTCATGCCTTTTTATTCGCTTTTACTAGCTCCTTACTTTATCCCGCCGTTTATTGGACGTAAACTGTGGAATGTTTACGATTGGGGCCAGTGTTTGGGCCACAGGAAACCGTTTGCGTATTAGCGATAATTTTAGTCAATTATCTCTATATATAAAAATGAATCGCTAAATGTGTTGCTGGATCGCAAATCTCGAGAACAGCTGAACCGATGTCGCTAATTTTCGCTATTTTTATAATATTTCTTGAAGTACCAGGGTGGTTTACGGAGAGAAAAATTGCCTGAAAAAGATCGACTGTTAGGCGGTACGAAGTGCGCCGTGGCAGCTAGTTCATCGATATAAATGACAAGATATGCCCAAGCCAACAAAATTTTTCACGGTTTTGGAACCAAACAAATCAGCGCCACCTCTTAGATACTAATGAACGACCCGTTTGAAATCCAGACGTCACTGAGGTTGCATTGGTGCTAAATAAACATTTTAGGACCAATGAGTCGGTGCCATTTTGCTTGTTCAATGGCCCTGTCCTTACGAAGTAATATATAAGTAATGTCAATATTCTAAAACGTTATTGCTTGTAGGTAAAGCTTTAGGCGTACCATGAGAAATTTTGTAAAATAAAAAACAATATAAAATTTAATAGGTGCTTACTTAATTGAAATTACGTAAAAAAAAATTCGAAGTACAATATAACCTTAAATAATAAAATTAGAGTATCATCACTATTCACTACCCATATTATAAATGCGAAATTGAGTTTGTTTGTTGGTTTGTCCTTCAATCACGATGTAATGAAGCAACGAATCGACTTGATTTTATGTGTGGATATAGTTAAAGATCTAGAAATAGCATGGACTAATTTTTGTGCCAAGAAATTAAAAAGTTCCCATGGGATTTTTAAAAAACTTAAATATTTTCTGACAAAGTCGCGGGCATCGTCTAGTATGAAAGGTAGTTGATTTTCTTGAATAGTTAGCACTTTTAAACCTAAACTTGTAGTTTCTAAAGTTAAAAATATATATCTTAATTACATCTACAGAAAAAAATTCTCGATGTTTGTGACCAACATAAGTAAAATTATAAATAATATGATTTGAATAATAGTCGTAAACGAAACGTACCTACATAAGCTGTTTATATTATATTAATTTATGTTGCATAAATAAGGCGAAATAAACGATCAGATCAACCCGTTTGATATTTTCGTTTTGAAAATATTCACCATGAGGAGGAGAATCTTCGCCCATTTAATGCATATACATAAAATGGTCCTTAAAAATAGCATTTTTGAAAGAGTTATGGCAACATAAATAAATGTGGATAACCGTATTATTCCACCTTTCCATTGTATAGAGCAGGAAAGAATCCAACCGAGCCCTTTTATTTGCTTTTATAAGCTCGTTACTTTATCCGTTTGTAGGACGTGCAAATGTAAAAATATTTTACGATTTAGACCATTGTTTAGGTCTCGAATGACGGTTCGCGTATTAGCGATTATTTTACTCAATAATTCTTGAACCTTTTGTGAATAAAACTTTGGATACAAAAAAGATTATTGATATCAAAGATGCCACTTAAATGCCACTTAAAATTACAATATCGCATCTTAGTTTTTTCGCAGAATTTTAAAGTTGGTCATATCACAAAAAATTTAGGCTTTACTCTTCCGAAAATGTTTATGTCTATTATTACGTAGATAACGGGTAGGTACAAACTTACCACGATTTAAATAAATAATTAAATAAAATAGTTTTTATTTATTTATTATCTAGAAAAGGGCAAAACGTTGCAATATGGTAAATTAATCTAACAATCATTATATCTTGTGGGCAGTTGAATGCAAAGCCGATTGCTACCATGCAACTTACTTGTTAAGAAATTCATCAATTGTATGAATTGTATTGAAACATCGGTGTATATGAAACTGTTCAGCGATTTCCATTATTGCCAATTGAATTTTTTTTTTAAATAAAATGTCCGAGCAAGTGGGAGAAAAAGATTTTCTGAGCCCCTTGTTTATTTCAGCAGGGACAGTCTGACGGATGCGTATGACAGCAAGGGTGAGGAAGGCGATTATCGGAAGTCACCCAACCCTGAGGATGACATACTTGGAGCGGGAACATATCAGAGACCTTCAGGTAAAAATCATAGACTTTTTAACACGTTTCTACTAACTACAGTACGCGGCCGAAAGTAATGTACATCGACCTTTAGAAGCAGATTTGTAGAGCACCGTCTCTGTCGTCGAGACCGACAAAACGTCATATAGGTATGAGTGACAGAGACAACGCTAACAGAGACACGACATAGGCTACTTTTTATCTCGGAAAATCAAAGAGTTCCCACGGGATTTTTAAAAATCTAAATCCACGCGGACGAAGTCGCTGGCATCATCTCACAGAGTAATAGACAGAGTATAGTCTCACAGAGTAAAAATTTGTCAACAGTGACGGAGTCTGAAAATATGCTACCACGACATTTGTCTCCCGAAGTGGCGGCTGCTCTACAGAGCGTGCGATTCATCGCCCAGCATATCAAAGACGCAGATAGAGACAATGAGGTGAGTGAATAGTCTGCGAGTGTTATCACTCACATACGTTTATAGGTACCTATAGTGCATTTAGTATTAACTGGCGTGTTTCCACTGGAGACCTTCATTAGCAATAACAATAGGATTACATTCGACATGACACGTAAACAATAGGGGTAATAAACCAAACACTCATAGAGCACATTCCTCCCAATATATTTACAAAAATATATTTTTTGTACGACAAAACGTTCACAGTTACAAAAAATCGGTGATTTTCACGACAGGCAAACTAGAAACCGAAATAAGCTCGCTACTCCTGCGCTCCGCCTCTGGAAGGTGGGAAAGTCATTTGTGGGAATGAGTGTAATATCCATACTTCCATACTAATATTATAAATGCGAAAGTGTGTCTGTCTGTCTGTCTGTCTATCTGTCTGTCTGCTAGCTTTTCACGCCCCAACCGTTTGACCGATTTTGATGAAATTTTGTACAGAGTTAGCTTACATCCCGAGCACAGATCCCGGGGCAGGACATAGGCTACGTTTTATCCCGGAAAATTAAAGAGTTCCCACAGGATTTTAAAAACCTACATCGGGAAGTACCCTGTAGGTTTCTTGACAGACCGACAGACAGACAGACAACAAAGTGATCCTATAAGAGTTCCGTTTTTCCTTTTGAGGTACGGAGCCCTAAAAAGATAAAAAAAAAATTATAGCTAGAATAGCGAATTGTTGTTGCTTGCGAAATAAAAGAAAAAAAGCAGTTTAGCAGTTCTTACCCTAATGAGTCGGCGGTGAAGAAAGAAAGTTTCGGCAATAAAACTCTCCCTCTTTACGAGCGCACGAGTGCGCGCGGCCTTTCTTTCTCGTGATAACTTTAAATTGCCTCCAAATCTCCTCATATAAATACGACCCTTAAAACTTGTCGGGAGTTCGCCGCGTTTGTATTACGCGCGCTGAATGGAAATTATGTAACTTACAAGTACTTTGGCCTGGATGCATTTTTAAAATATGACGTTTCAAAGTGCTAATTTTTATTTGAGTCAAGTGTCCCCCCCCTCTATCAGCCAAATTTCAATATAGGAACGTGAAAATATTCTCAATTCACAGCAGTAGTATATAATAATTAATCAATTTTAAAGGAAAACTATCATGGCTAAGTAGGGTTGACAGGTTAAGGAGTTATATCTGTTTTTCGAGGATTGTGACTACGGAAATCTACACTGCGCATGGCCCGCCACGCGCTTGGCCGGTTTTAAATAAAGTACGCGTCCGCGACAGGTCGAGACGGCAATCGGGGCATGAGGTGGAGGGACGCCCCACACACCCGCATATCACCCGCGCTATCCAGCACCAGAATAGCACGGGGGCTGTGCGGGTGTGCGGGGCGTCCACACTCCGATTGCCATTTCGAACTGTCTGATTGAATCTCGACAAAATCAAGTCTAGTAAATCGCTTAGAACCGCAGGGCGATTGTCTAAAACCTGCATCAATCATTATTACAATCTCAATTGTTCTGATTGGCTGAATTTGTGCGATTCTTCTTGCAACAATGCATTGTGGCCAATAGTGAGCGAGCATTAACCAATCAGAGATGATTGCGATTGTGACATTGTAGCTGTCAAACAACCGCGGTAGGGCCACAGATGTCAAAGGACAAAAGTAACAGATTATTTCAATCAAGACTCAAACACGGGAAATCATAGTGTTGGCGTCTTGATATGGCTGCTGCAAACAAGCTAAACGAAAATAAATTAATATTTTACAGTGTAACTTTAAAATATACTATACCTACTCTTCTCTATAGCTGTTGCTGTAAAGTACAATATTTATTGGACCCTGCAATCTGCACAACTGCAAAGCGGTTCGTGTTGTTACCCGTTGTAGTGTAGGAGCAAAATGTTCATTGTTCAACACAAAGTACAAATAATGGTCGTGTGCAATTGCTAAAATCGTAAAAACGTAGAAATTATTATTAAGCAAACCTGACTACATACCTACATGAACTTACTCGGAATATAATTTAAGAAAGCTCTGTTAAAAATGTTTTCTTTAATTTTACTTAACATTTTACCTGATAACCTAAATAAAAGCTAAATTATAAAATAAACAAAATCACATCCATACATAATTCCTACTAATCTATATGTATAAAAGGAAAAGTTGACTGACTGATCTATCAACGCACAGCTCAAACTACTGGACGGATCGGGCTGGGCATGCAGATAGCTATTATGACGTAGGCATCCGCTAAGAAAGGATTTTTGAAAATTCAACCCCTAAGAGGATTAAATAGGGGTTTGAAATTTGTGTAGTTCACGCGGATGAAGTCGCGAGCATAAACTAGTCTAAATATAAAAGGAAAAGTTAACTGACTGACTGACTAATCTATCAACGAACTGTCTTCTCGTCTTTCGAGTATCGTCTTTTTCTAAGTGTTTCGATATATCAGAATTCAATTAATCTCAGTACTTACAATTATGAATCTCAATAAATGAATATTTATATTTTCATTTCTATTACTATTCCTACATTCATGAATATGTAAATATTTACTCATTCAATGCGGCAATTTTAATAATACATTCATTCGATCATTTCAGTTCACTGATCCCCGAGCATAATTCGTTCACTCACTGAGAGCGCACATTCGTTACGAGCTCTGTAAATATTATACTCTGTGATTTTTGATTTAACTTAAAATAATTTTAATTGTTAACCAATATTGAGCATAATTATCTAATAATTAGATGACCTCTTTTCTCTTTTCTTCACTTGAGTGTTTTGGGTTTCACTTAATCCTTTTTGACGACCTACCTGGCGCAGTGGTGAGCGTTGTGATCTCATCAGTGGGAGGTCCCGGGTTCGATTCACGGCAGGGGAAATTTGGAAGTTTATAATTTCAAAATGTCCTCTGGTTTGGTTTGGTGGGGGGCTACGGCCGTGGCACCCTACCGGCAAAGCCGTGCGACCAAGCGATTTAGCGTTCCTGTACGATGCCGTGTAGAAACCAAAGGGGTTTAATAAATACTGCCCCACCCCATCCAGGTTAGCCCGCTACCATCGTAGACTGTTTCACTACTTACCACCAGGTGTAATTGCATTAAAGAGCTAACTTGTATTTGAATTTAAAAAAAAATCTATTTTGATCAAATATTTATCACGTTTGTCAGAATTTGAAGTGCAAAGTGTGTTATATAAGTTAACAAAAAATAAATAAAATTTTATAATTTTAAAGAAATAATACAGCGTAGAAAGAAAACCTCTACATTTTTACGGCTCTACGTACTTAAATTATTATACTCTTCAATATTTATGAACGAAAATGGATGATATCTTGTTAAACGTTTCGTAATATTAAACGTTAATAATTAATTCGGAATATATTACGATACATCTATAAAACCCTCATAGCCTATTACAAGTAAGTATATTACATGTTTTCCTAACAGACACAACTTTCGTAATATTTTTATTAATTATTTATTTAGATACACAGCGTATTTTCGATTTAATACAGTTACATATTATATAGCGGCCCTAGTACATATTGGCTCAAAGCGTTGGGCCAACCTATTCTTAATGGTGTGTGCCTAAAATACTCATTGGCTAGAGCACTTTGAACCAATATGTTGGTTCAATACTCTAGTGCTAATCTCACTACGCGCAATGGCATTAATATACCGAATACCGACCTACGTACGACTATAGATTAAACTGCTAATTTATTAGTATTACGTTACCATAATCTCGTAAGTAGTGCTTCGTGGCTGCCTCAAAATGTATCAAATAGCTTAAAACCTTAAGCTACACGACGGAGACGTAATTGGTGCGGACTTTATACAATATTAACAATGATTTAGAAGCTTCAGCAAGCGACATAATATTTTAACACTCTATCCTCTAATACCTCGTGAATATTTAATGTGGAAATTCCGCTGTAGATCGCCTCGGGGTGCTTTAATTCTGACGACACGATCTGATGACTCGCTCTTAGATTACTAGACCGTGTATATATTTCTAAATAATTGATCCAATATTAAAGTTTAATTCTACTTAGTATTTAAGTTTGACGTAATAACGCGATGATAAAAAGACAAATAAGAGATTAAAATTTAAAACGAACATTCATATCTTGTAACTCTTGCAACCATGGAAATGCTGCGTAGAAAAAATCTAAAGTAAATATACCCTTTTAAAATATTAGAAAAAAAAGAGATTTTGGTTTAGAACTATAAGCAAAACCGGGCTAGATACCGGCTGCATATTACCAAAAATCAACTAGAGTTATGGAATACCTAATTATATAAAATTAATACACTATAAGATGAAAACCTCCTCGTTATATTTTATAGAAGTCGGCTAATAACTGATATAGTTCTATAAGTTCTTAAGTATGGCTTACCTGGAAGAAGTCACTGTAGTGACAAGGTCACCCTTTGTTTTAAGGCTATTCTGTATTCTTTGTCATAGTATTAAAAATACAGATTTTTAAATAAATAAAATACATAAAAAGTCGTGTCGTGTCGCTGTAATATCGTACCGTATGCTTTAAGCAATACCACGCTCATGTTACGTGTTTTAATTAAGATCCTGCACGTGCCTCACAGTCTGTGGATTTCGAGGAGCATGTACATGGGAAAACAGTGATTTTCCAGGCAACTTGTTGTACTGCAAGTTGTAAAGTTAATGCCGCCAAGCACGGGGACTGAAAGTGAAGCTCGCCTTGTATATTTTTAGCTTTAAATTATACAAATGTGTAATTATTTAAATATACAATTTTGCTGCATATTTTCTCGAATCTTCTCTCTTATAACTTCTCTTGAATATTATCATTTCTTTTTCAACTTAATATTGCTCTTCTGTATTGTGTTGGTAGACTTACCTTATGTAATAATATATCTATTTATAATTAATGTTACTGGTGTATGTATTATTTGAGTATGTGTATTAACTATTAAATTGATTTATTACTTTAGAACTCAAATTGAGATTGAAATATATTCATTGTATAGATACGTGAGTATCCATGATTGTTTGTTTTGGTCTCAACGCCATCTCTTTGTAAAGGTCGATGTACATTATTTTCTGCCACGTACTGTACAAAATGTTTTACTTAAGTATATATTGTAGTCTTTTTATAAAATTAGAGTTTCACAAGATCGGCTTCTTATCAATTAATACCTAAGTGTTGAAACATACAAAATAAAATAAAAACGACGAAATAATTGTTCAAACTAAAATAAAAGTACATAACAATGAATCGGGTAGTACAAATATGACCTAAAAATGTTAGATCAAACAAGATAAATAACAAATGAACACAGACAACAGACGGCGACCGTTAAAAATGACCCCACATATATTTTGAAGCGTGCCAGTGGGTTACTAGGTTGCGATTTAGCACCCCGGGCTAGTTGCAGGTGACTTTCAGAGTTTTTCCGAAACAGATGCTAGTTTTTTATTACAATCTATGCTTGTGTATTCCAAACTGCTCAAAAAAGTAACGAGTCTTTGGCTTGATTTTAGTGTTATGGTCATAGGAATATGAAAAATCCAAAATGGAAAAAATGGTATGGAGTAGGGTTAGATATAGAAAAAAAATACAATAGTGTATTGAGTTTGATATCAAGGGAAACGAATATTGTTTACCGCCAGAAAAGATAGCTCCATAATCGTAAAAAAAACCGGCCAAGTGCGAGTCAGGCTCGCGCAACGATGGTTACGTACTACAGTCGTATTTTTTTCGACATTTGCACGATAATTCAAAAACTATGATGCATAAAATAAATAAAAATCTATTTAGAATGCACAAGTGAAGCCTTTTCATATGATACCCACTTGACTATTATTATCCTATTTATCTTACTTTGGAAATTGAAAACACTATTTATTAGTTCATGACCACAATTAAATTTTTTGTATGATGTAATCACAAATTCACGGTTTTCAGATTTTGTCCCTTATGTCTGCTATTAAACATACCTACCTGCCAAATTTCATGATTCTAGGTCATCGGGAAGTAGGTACTTCCCGTAGGATTCTTGACAGACAGACAGACAACAAAGTGATCCTCTAAGGGTTTCCGTTTTTCCTTTTGAGGTACGGAGCCCTCAAAAGATAACACTACCTTTAAAATTTTAGATGTAGTTACCTACCTATACAGCGTAAAAAGATTCAAAGATTCTGAAAGATGACGGGAGATATAAAAAAAAAATAAGTAAGAGTACATAAATATGTAAATATGTAATGAAAAAGGTAAATGTAACGCACACCGTTATGTGATAATGAATAATGATCGTGGAATATAAAGGTGTTGATTCCTAATGCGTCCAAAATATGTCGACGAAACATCAAACAATGTAAATAACGAATGAACACAAACAATAGGCAGCAGGTGCTTAAGCTTGAAACACACACAACGCGAGATAGCAGGGTGACGTGGGGTCAGTGAGTCCTGCATGGCTAGGACTTGTAATAAAAGGCTTGTATGATGAAGGCTGCACAATCTTTGTAGCTGTGCTCCTGTAGCGCCATTGTTATCATGCACAGAAATCAGCGAATCAATGACAAAAATCAAAAATAAAGTCATTTATTAAAATAGGTGGTACCTATTTTGCACATTTTTCTTTACACTTTCTTATTATTGGTTAAATACTCGATTGCAGCAAAAATACCATGAATTCAGCTTATCGTAAAAAGATGAATAATAGCATTAATATCACAGTTTTACGAATGTTTATATTAATCATAGCTTAAAAGCTAAGGAAATTGGAAGAGGACTTATTTCACACAGTTCCTTGAATTACAAATGTACATATTATGTACAGTACGCGACCCGAAAGTAATGTACATCGACCTTTAGAAGGAGATAGCAGATTTGTAGAGCACTATTTCTGTCGTTGAGACCGACAAAACGTCATATAGGTATGAGTGACAGAGACAACGCTTTACAAAGCCGAAATGTCATTCTAAAGGCCAATGTACATTACTTTCGGCTCGTACTGTACGACGCATGAGCTTGACATAACATCCTGTCGTAGCGTCTAGCAAGGCCGCCTCGCGTTGTGTTTATTCCAGCCTTTAAAAATGATCCGCACATATTCGGAGCATGCCAGTGGGTTACTAGGCTCAGAGGCCTGACGATATGGAAACGCGGGTCATTTGCGGCTGTTATCACAGATTTTATGCAATAAAGACCATGCATTTAAGATAAAAGCGAACTAAAAGTCTCATTAGATTCATAATAATCTTGAATTAGTTTTTAAAGCTCAGATTAAATAAGTACATGCAAAACATTAACTTGCTCTCAAAAACGTGATGGTTATTCAAAATACCTGCGATAACAAATTACACATGGAATTGAGAGCTTCGTCCGCTTGCGTTGAGGCTTTTGAAAATTCTGTGGGAACTCTTGTTTTCCGCGATAAAAGTAACCTACGCCTGTTCCTCTTGGGTGCAAGTTACCTCTATACCAAATATATGACGCCTGCGACTTCGTTCAGGTGGATTTCAGGACGTTACTAAAAGCCCGTCGGAACTTTTTGATTTTTTGGGACAAAAGTAATCTATATCCAAGGGTACCAAAGTTCGTTAAAATCAGTTAAAACGATGGACCATGAAAAACTAGGAGACAAACAGACACACTTTCGCATTTATAATATTAACTAGCTTATGCTCGCGACTTCACCCGCGTGGACTGCACAAATTTCAAACCCCTATTTCACCCCCTTAGGGGGTGGAATTTTCAAAAATCCTTTCTTAGCGGATGCCTACGTCATAATAGCTATCTGCATGCCAAATTTCAGCCTGATCCGTTCAGTAGTTTGAGCTCTGCGTTGATAGCTCAGTCAGTCCAGTCAGTGGAGTCAGTCAGTCAGTCAGTCAGTCAGTCAAGTCAGTCAGTCACCTTTTCCTTTTATATATTTAGAAGGTGGTAATTAATTAGCAAACGTAAAAATGAAGTTTCCAATATGAATTGCTATTCCACAGATTAGCTATTCTAAACTCTGTTTCAGTCGTCATACTCAAGATACGACGATTGCGACTCCGTTGCGTAACCAACCATCCCGTAATCACGACACACACAATCCCCACCGTACAAGGATGTCTGTCACATCCGCACAAGTCAACATCACAAACATCTGCCTCTTGACATAAGTCCTAGTTTCCTACCTCCAAGGTCCCGATTTATTTACCACCCGATCCCGACGTTTCCCCCTTAGGGCGGTTTCAGACTAGCGTATTTTTTTGCGCGTATTCGGTCGTTTCAGCATACGCGCTTACACGCGCGCTACATACGCGCTTCAAAAAACCGGACTCGCGTATACGGGCATATTTCGGCTGTGTTCGCTTGAACTGGGGGTGTTGCGGGGAGGTGTCTCTCGCGACTCGCGCTTATACGAGCTTAGAAGCGCGTCAACGCTCGTATGAGTTGAGCGTGTGCCAAAAGGCAGGCCTATACGCGCCTACATGCGCTTCCAAAAATGAGCTTATACGCGCGTATAAAACGCTAGTCTGAAACCGCCCTTACTCCATATTTCACGTATGTTTTGGCGGCCATTTTAAAACACGGAAGCGCTTAGGTAAAATATGTGTCGGCGTTAGGAATGCTTTTACTCTCATATACGTGTGAATGTACTATTTTTTAGGTAAATAAAAATGTGTAGGTGTGAATTCGTATATTTTATGCAACAACGCTTAAACTCATATTTAGGTAAGAACTTGATTTTCCACTAATTTAAAGGTAAAAAGTGAGCAATAAGTTTTGAAACAAAAGCATAGCAATAATAATTAATGTTTGGATATTAAAAATTTTCTAATTATACCTACATACCTACTGTACTACATTCGAGATGGTTTGGTAATTTTAAAATTCAATCCCTAAAGGGGTAAAATAGGGGTTTGAAATTAGTGTAGTCCACGCGGACAAAGATCCGGGATACCTAGTCAACAAATATCCATACTTAATATTATAAATGCGAAAGTGTGTCTACCTGTATGTCTGTCTGTCTGTCTGATAGCTTTTCACGGCCCAACCGTTCAACCGATTTTGACTGAAATTTTGTACAGAGTTAGCTTACATCCCGGGGAAGGACATAGGCATACATACTTTTCGTCCCGGAAAAATAGAGAGTTCCCACGGGGTTTCAAAAAACCTAAATCCACGCGGCGAGTCGCGGGCATCATCTAGGTTGAAATTAAATTTTTGTACTTTTAATAGTATTTCAATATACTTAGTGCAGAATTATAGTAATTCTATATTGACACGGATTGAGCTCGTAATGTAACTCTCGATTTTACAGTAGGTGGTCAGGAAATAGTAATTATGATATTTAGTGATTTATTAAAGATTCAAAGATTCAAAGATTCAAAGATTCTTGTTGAGTTTTTTGGAGTAAAGAAATTGTCCAGTAGAAATGTTTCGCCTTAAATATTAGGCATGCAAAACAATTAGTTAACCTAGTTAAAACAATAACTATAAGTAATTTGACGCACGTTGTCTTTGTTATGGTAAAATTCAAAATTTAAAATGTCTAAGTTGAAAAAATTCATTAATGGTATATAATGTCTTGTCTATTACAAAAATCATTGGCAATTTATTCTTAAATTGATTTATATTATTCATTTTGTATATATTATATATATAGTATATATTATATTGCAATATTGTATAGTGGTGGCTTATAATTAATCTCTAAACTAAATAAAATTGAAAGATCTAAAATATGTAATTGCTGTCTGTCCATTCTAGTATGTTCTTTATAGAACAGGATAGGTAGCACTAATTTAGATCTGTCATGGTTAGAGGAGTTGCAGAGCAGAATAGCTACACTGTGTAACTTAATTAGCACATTGCCACCAGGTATACGTATTCTAGTAACACACATGAACCCTACGTATTCTAGTGACTACGTAAAAAAGTACGTACGTAAAGTACGTAGGGTTGGAAAATCATGGAGTGCTCGCCCAGACTGCGGGGCGTGTGCATGATCTTAATTAAACACGTGACAGCGCGTCGTGCTTTTTATATAATACTCGCGTCAACATACCGTAGTATAAGATTTTACGTCTCACCAAACGTTGCTAGAATTCGAGAATCGAAACAAAATAACACTCAAAGTAAAATGGACCTAAAGAGCCTTGAATTGAAGTCAACAAATTCAATGCCACTGATTTTAATTTCGCTACGTTCCGCTTGGAGCGCTGGCCTGTAGATGTGGAGACAACTTGAGCTTTAAAACAAGGGCTCTTAAGATCCAGTTTACTATAACGCGGAGGGTGTTTTCGACTCTCGAATTCTAGTAACGTTTGGTGAGACGTAAAATCTTATATTACGGGTACAGAAGAATGCAGAGAAATTGCTACCCAGTTGGTAAACTAAAATAAATGTAAAAAGTATTCTCATGAAAATATAGTTTATTACTTAGGTTATACTATTTTCTTAGACTTTAGAGGTATATTAACTATTTTCTTAGAGTTTCCATGGGATTTTGAAACACTTAAATCGATGCGGTTGAAGTAGGGGCATCTTCTACATCGTTGTAAGTACTTTCATGTAAAGTATTATGTCAGTCAGTCAAATCCTTTTAAATTTATCAGCATCATCATCACCATCATAAAAGTAGAAGATAGAGATATTAGTTGAGAAATTCTACACCATTTAAAAAAAAATTAGCTAATGATGACTAATAAGTATTCTCCTTTTTCCCTCCAACTAAGCGTTAAGCTTGTACTAGGAGTAGGTATGACAATAGTGCAACGGGCGGAGTTTGAACCGGGACTTTCGGATTTCAGTCCGCTCCTCTAACCGTTGATTCTATTGAGGCTCATGTGGTATTGATAGTTTCAGGCAATATACATAAAAACAGCACAATCTACGTCTTTAGAATATTAGTGCAGTTATACATTCGCGAAAATAGCGAGGGAGCAAATTATTTCCAGAGATCGGTTGAGCTCAACTAACCGATTGCATGTTTACTAATAATCAGCAATTTCGCATTGATGGAGCAAATATTTACATATTCAGATTGCGGATTAGCGTGTGTGAGTTCAAATCTCATACGGGAAGAGGTATTCTGTAGGATTATCAAAATAGGGATTTAGACTTAATACTATTTACTTTTAACATTTATTTTATTTTATTTTATATTTTTAAGAAATCTATTATTGTAACAAGAATATGTTATTAAATATTAAGAAAAAGAATTTGAACTATTTTTAATTAAAATTAAATTATTATTGGATATTATTACATATTAAATTACATATAAGGAACACAAAAAAATACTTATAATACAGAGAAAAAGCAAGTAATAATTAAGTACCTAGGTCTAGTAGACTATGAATGGGCAACCCCTGGTGTGTGTGTATGTGTGTATGTGTATTATTTTTCGTTATTACGTACGTAATATATCATCATCTCAACTCATCGCCGGCACATCACTGAGTACGTTCTCCTCTCAGAAAGAGAAGGGTTTAGGTCATATTCCACCATGCTGGCTGATGTTTATTTTTGCATACAGTTCTAGAAAGTTAGCTTAAGTACATGGTGGAATTCCGAATAGATACACATAGTAGAAATTACTTTAATGCAAACTAAAACAAAGATCAGTTTTCTACTTTAAGGAAAAAATCGCCATCTGGAATACAAAAAAAAAATATATTTCTGGGGTAGCTATTGAGAGGGTGAAAAGTGGAATTTAATGAAAAATTCATGATTTTTTAAGTGGACAATATTTGGACGAACAAATTAGTACCTACATTACATATATATAAATGACTAAGAATTAATATAACACTAACAACACAAAGAAACTTGTACACATGTACACTTTTCAAAAAATTGATCTAAAATAAATAATTTGTAAAGTTCCATATCAATCAAATAAAATAAAAACGTGTCAAAAATACAAATCAAAATGAAAGTACTTTTCTGAGCATCGATTTTTAACGTGAGGAAAGTTTTTACACGGCTGCGTATTTACAAAGTGTATAAGGAATCCGCGCGCTCAGCGAGCGAGCGCATTATCCCCGGGGCTCAGTGAGCTGTAATGAACGAATGAATGTTTTATTAAACTCGGCAGCGTCACGCCGAGTGAGTCAATGTTGGCATATTTAACTCGGAGGTTCTTTACCGGTTTTTCAATTCGTACGAGTAAATTAAGGATGTTACAGCTTTATACGATTCATGTTATAATTTACCGGATCGTTTCCCCTGTGACTCAGAAAGCATGTTAAGCCATTGGTATGTACCAATTATTATACTATCAAACTTTTGCTCGCACATTGAATAATCACGTGGAGAATGTTCTAGAATCATGGAAGCGTATTTACAAAGTGTATAAGGAATCCTGTATATAAGTGTATAAGGAATCGAAGCTGTGATAGCCTAGTGGTTAGGACGTCTGCCTTCTAATCGGAGATCAGGGGTTCGATCCCGGGCACGCATCTCTAACTTTTCGGAGTTATGTGCGTTTTAATTAATTAAATATCACTTGCTTTAACAGTGAAGGAAAACATCGTGAGGAAACCTGCATGCCTGAGAGTTCTCCATAATGTTCTCAAAGGTGTGTGAAGTCTACCAATCCGCACATGGCCAGCGTGGTAGACTATGGCCAAAACCCTTCTGACTCTGAGAGGAGACCCGCGCTCTGTAGTGAGCTGGTGATGGGTTGATTATGATGATATGATGATGATAAGGAATCCGCGCGCTCAGCGAGCGAGCGCATTATCCCCGGGACTCAGTGAGCTGTAATGAACGAATGAAGGTTTTATTAAACTCGGCAGCGTCACGCCAAATGAGTCAATATTTGCATATTTAACTCGGAGGTTCTTTACTCCGATTTTTGTATTCATACGGGTGAATTAAGGATGTTACAGGTTTTTACGATTTATAATAATTTGCCGGATTGTTTCCTCTGTGACTCAGAGAGCCCGTTTTATACCGTTGGTATATACCATATTCAAAATTCTTTGATCTTTTATCGTTTTGTTTTATGTTTTTTCTTGTACCTTTATTTGTATTTAAATTTATTATTAATCATCTAGTTAAGTGTAAGTGGCACTGCCGTTCTAATTAGATATAAAATTTGCGGGCCTGCTACTGACCTACGACTGCCAACAACCAACCATACCTGATAATAATTCGTCAAATCTAAAAAGCCGCAGTGATTAGTGGTTAAGACGGCGACGTCTTATTCTTCTATTCGGCGGTCCAGGGTTCGATTCCGGGCGCTCATCTCTATATAACTTTTCGAAGGTATGTGCGTTTTAAGCAATTATAAATGTCACTCATTTAACGGTGAAGGATAACATCGTGAGGAAACCTGCATACCTGAGAGTTCTAAATAATGTTCTCAAAGGTGTGTGAAATCTGCCAATCCGCATTTGGCAGCGTGGCGGGATATGGTTTAGGCCCTTCTCATTCTGAGAGGAGACCTGTCTCAGTAGTGGGCCGGTGATGGGTTGATTATCAATTTCTAGTTCACAAACAATTCGATAAGTTGTCGAGTCCAGTAGCACTAATCTTTAATCGAACAGCCCATTAGAAGTGGCCACCGTCCGTGGTCGAAGTGGTCCCCGCGGAGCCTACGAAGCCTCGAAGTCCGTTCCTCAGGGAGACACGAGCGATAGTGGCAATTTAAATCTGCTGATTTCGTCGCTCTGTCCTAATGAGATGAATTCGATGGACCGATTAGATTTGGTTCCAGTCCCAAAGGTATTAAATCAATAAATGTGTTGAGACTGCTTAGTTTTAAGTATTGGCTCAAGATACATAATACTAGGTAGGAACCTACAGAGTTTTGCTTAGAAAAAGTGGCAAAAGTTAGACTTCGTCGGATGCTTAATCATTGGTGTGAAAAATGAAGCATTATTATCAATATCACACAACACGCAAACGCAGATAACTCCGAAAAGTTAGAGGTTAAATCAAAATCAAAATATTTATTCCGGTAGAACAATTATTTTACATAGTGCATAGAAATTGGGACCATCCCAGTAGGTAAGACTACAAAATAAATAATCGTGCTTAGCAAATAGGATCATCATCATCATCAAGCGATAGATGCCCACTGCTGCACATAGGTCTCTTGTAGGGACTCCACACGCCACGGTCTTGCGCTGCGCCGCTGAATCCAGCGGCTCCCTGCGACTCGTCTGATGTCGTCCGTCCACCTAATGGCGGGTTTTCCAACACTGGTCTTCCGGTGCGAGGTCGCCATTCCAGCACCTTGGGACCCCAACGTCTATCGGTTTTACGAACTATTTATTATATTTTTATTTTCATGTACCAAAATTGTAGTTACAAAGTAATAATAAATTAAGTTACATTGGAAATGCTTATCTCTAAACAGATTTCTTCCAGCTTCCCATTCAAGGTTGTGAGTAAGGCGTATCAAGAAGTGGAATAGGTCTACGGTACTAGAATATAGAATAGAATCCTTATCACTACAATATGTATATACACAAAGATATATGCTATGGTATCTAATAAACTACATAAATCTTATAATAAATAATTATATACATAATAATATATGAAAATATAAATACATAATATATAAAATACTCTATAGTAATGATAGGTAATACTGCTTCACTCTGTGTTTGAATGAGTGTACTACGTAACTATGTAACTATAGGACTGCCCATAACCACTTCAGCTCGCAACCCGTTGAGCGGGTGGCGAAGTTGAAGTAGGATAGTAGTATAGAACAAAAATAATATCCTGTATGATTTGAATTTCTCTTATAAATCCACCTAAGTGCCTCCGAGAAATGGGAATAAATCCACATTCGCGATTTTAATTTATTCGTCTAGCGGGGTCTATTTACACTGGAATTTGTAAAATGAGTGGTTATCGAATACCGATAGACCGTGAAAAACGTGTCCGGAATAACAATTTTCCACCGGATTATGGCGCAAACTGGTCTAGTGCACAAGTGTGCTATAAAAACGATTTACTATTTTGATCCCATAAAAATATTCGAGCTGTGGTTTAAGTTAATTATTTTTACTACTTTTTAGGTTCCGTACCTCAAAAAGAAAATGAACCCTTATAGGATCACTTTGTTGTCTGTCTGTGTCTATCGGTCTGTCAATAAACCTACAGGGTACTTCCCTTGATTTAGAATCATGAAATTTGGCAGATAGGTAGGTCTTATAGCAGACATAAGGGTAAAAATCTGAAAACCGTGAATTTAGGGTTACATCATACAAAAAAAATAGTGGTCATGAACTAATTAATTAGTATTTTCAATTTTCGAAGTAAGATAACTATATCAAGTGGGGTATCATACGAAAGGGTTTACCTGTGCATTCTAAAACATATTTTTATTTATTTTTATACAAAATAGTTTTTGAATTATCGTGCAAAATGTCGAAAAAATACGACTGTAGTACGGAACCCTCGGTGCGCGAGCCTGACTCGTACTTAGTTTTTTTAGCCTGGGTTGATTTAGGTTATTTTGGAAAATACTGTTGAACACTTTTA